>NC_143578.1:232493701-232793701 GCF_048544385.1 Mastigoproctus giganteus | reverse complement strand
AAGAGAGTTAATTTTGTCTAAGGCTGGAAATGGCTAGTACAATTGATATTCACCCCACTCCCTTTAAAGTTCCCCGAAAGGAAGAAAATATATTCAAAATAACAAAGAGATATTAATTCGGTTCATCTGAAATATCGCTGCGGCACCCCAATGCAAACTTTCAATGCCGATGCGGTAGAACCAGTCCACCCCAGCGAGCGGCACAATGTGATGGTGAACGAAAATGATCAAACAGACTGGAAGTTGATCAAGAAGTGAGTTTCATTGTGACAGTGGCATTTGAGAAACAGTGAACATTCACTGGTGCGGTCCATAAAATGGGTTTTTCCTTTACTACATATTACATCAAAAAATAAAATAAAACTAGTTGGCACACAATTGACGTTTTCAATGTTTGATGTATTTCTGAATGAACGAAGAAGGAACTCGTTCATGTGACAGACAAGTGTGTATGAAAAGAAAATCTGCGCCAACCGAACCCCTAAAAAGGTGCACATAGATTTTGAGGATCTGTTCTCTGTACTTCTTACCGTACTTCTTGCCCACTTACCGTACTCCTATCAGAACATGAAGAGGGGTGTCGCCATTGATCATTATTTGGCCCCACACGAAAACACCGCCTCCACCATAAGTGTCCCTTTCTCCGATGTTGGATGGATAGTACCGTATTCCTCGTTGGCTCCAGATGAAATTAAGTCTTGAATCTGTTTGTAGGCTAAAACGGGAGCAATCAGAGAACAGAACTGTATCGCATTTGTCAGGGATGCAAGTCACCTGTTCATAGTACCAGTTTTGATGAGCTCTGCAGCAATTTGAGGTTGATGATATACAAAGCACAGCATCCCTTACGTGGACTCCACTTGAATTGAACCTTCTTAACACAGTCGGGTTGGAAATGTTTTCACCTGTGGCCTCAGCAACCTCAAGACACAGTTGATGACAGGAAATCTTAGGGTTCCGTCTTCTGTAATAGCTGTGTGGCTCTAACAGAAGCTCTTTGAGATGGAGGAACGTTGTACGTTGCTCCATCTCAAAGAATCATCTAAACGACTGTGAGTTGACATCCTGAGTACTGGAGAAGTGGCTGTCCCACTGAGAGAGAAAAAAAAAAAAAAAAAACAATAATGTGATCGCATCCCTCATTTTTATAGGCATGAATAATTTGCATAACGTGCGGTTCTGCAGGGACGCAGATCGATTTCTATTGGATACTGCGATTAAAATATTTATGAAAATCTTTTTGTTCTGTTAATTTTGTGGACCAGTGCTTTTTCGCAGCCTGGATATTGCTAGAATAAATGATATTCACCCACCACACATTACAGTTCCCAAAAGGAAGGAAATATGTATAAAATAATAAGAAAAATGAAATCTTCATCTGAAATATATAAATTGGAAATACTTAAATTTTTTTTAATCCAAATATGGCCGACCTGATGACGTCATCAATAGTCTACAATACTTTATAAATTGTAATATTTTAGGAATTTTAAACAGTTATATATATAACTTTCATTTATAAAAATAATTATTGACATTGTTAATTTAGGTTGTTAGTAAACTTAAATAATTCTTATGAAAACATTAATTAAACTAAGAAACCATTCATAGTTTTAAATAATTGCCCCTGATAGAAAATAATAAGAGGAAATCTTTTTGACGTGTCATGTAGTGCTTGTGGTCCTCTGGACTACTATAAGCGGTTATAACGTATAGTTTCTTTCTGGTGCCAATGTACACTGACCTGCCATAAATATCCGGACACCTGCACATACACAAGACATTTATCCTCCCAGAGAATCTCTAAGATTCAGGCCTGCGCAGCCGGGCATCGGATTGAATTCTTTTCCAAAAACGAGTCCTGTCGATGAAGGGAGGAATTTTTATGAGGTTATTTTCACAAAGTGGCTGAGTTAGTCAAGTAAATATTCCATCAAAGCCAACCCCAGTTTGATGGAATATTTATTTGAGTTGACCATCTGCTTCTAAAATCTCTTCATTAGGATGACTGCGCCAAACGGGAAAACAAGATCATAACACCGATTTCTAAACACAATCGACAACTTGGTTGACCTAAAATCCGAGCTCAAGTTCATAAGAAACTCACATGTCTACATCCATTGGGGAACTTCATCTTAAATAAGAAGGGTTTCATGCTCGTGTTGCGGTAAGAAAACCTTATTAACCTTTAAACTCGGCAGAAACTGTTGGCTTGGGTTAAGAGCCATCAACGCTGGTGGTTTTGTGCAGAATAAAGATGAAATGAGGACACAGCGAGAAACTTCGGAAAATTATGAGGGACATTTCTAAGGGTTGTATAACATTACTAAAAAGGTCACATCACAGAAGTCGATAGAGGATGCCCAAAAATGTGGTCACATGACATCAGTACGGCATATGATTCCCTGGAAATGGCTAAAAAGACCTAACAGCGATGAACCATGCTCGATAAAGTGGAGAAGGAACACCGATTTATCGAGACATTTATTTTAGTGTCTTTAAGATTCAGTGACAACAAATCCCATTCTTCCATCAGCGCAGACCTTAGCTCACTAAATGACCGAGCAGTTAGCTGTTGGCTTCCAATGAGACTCCTAATGGCGTTCCATACACCCACCTTCCAAGGGATTTAAATCTCGTGCTGGATGTCGTTGAATATTTGTAGTTTCAAGATATTCTTTTACCACTTGGTCTCTAAGTGAAGTGGCGTTGTCATGCGTGAAAAGAAAATCTGGGCCAACCGAACCCCTGAAAAGATGGATATAGGAATTGAGGATCTGTTCTCTCTACCTCTGCCCATTTTCCTACCCCTATCAGAACATGAAGAGGGGTGTCGCCACTGATCATTATTCCGCCACACACGAGAAAACCGCCTCCACCATAAGTGTCCCTTTCTTCGATGTTGGAGGGATGGTACCGCATTCCTCGTTGTCTCCAGATGAAATAAGGTGTTGAATCTGTTTGTAGGCTAAAACGGAACTCAAACGAGAACAGTATTGTATCACATTTGTCAGGGATCCGAGTCGCCTGTTCATAGTACCAGTTTTGACGAGCTCTACAGTAATTTGGAGTTGATTGTATACAAAACAGAGCATCCCTTCCGTGGAGTCCACTTGAATTTGAACCTTCCTGAACACACTCGGGTTGGAAATGTTTTCAATTGTGCCCTCAGCAACCTCAAGAGACAGTTGATGACAGGACATCGTAGGGTCTGTCTTCTGTTTTAAATAACTGCCACAATTGGAAATTAAGAAGAAAAGTGGTGTTGTGGCATGCACGTGTTGCCTGTCAGTTAGTTATTATTGCGGTCGCGCCTGTACTGATATTAATGAGGAAGGAATCTGATTGGGTGAAACAAAGATAAGTCAGTCACATGATATATTAATCAATATTCTTTTTTTCGGGTTTTAATATACGCTGACCTGTCATAAATATCCGGTTATACACAAACGACATTTATCATCCTAGAAGTTCTCTAAGATTGAAGCCTGGGCTGTGGGGACCCCAGTCCATCTCCTTAATGCTGACGTTCTAAAACCAGTCCACCCCAGCGAGCATTGTGATGGTGTCCGAAAATAACATTCCTACCTCCGACTATTTTATTCACGCAAAGTATGTTTGTTAATACGAGGGCTGTTTGTAAAGTAAGGTAACATCCATTTGTGAAGTGGAATTGAATCTTAAAAAGTTAATTTTTTTAATTCGTTCTTATTAATTTTCGGCTTATCTTCCATTAAATAGCACAGCTACAAATGAAGTCACACTGTCAAAAAAAAAAAAAAAAAAAAAAAAAAAACATCATTTACGCTATCCACGAGGACGAGAAACAAGTTAGAAGTTCCCATTTGGTGACGTCATTTGTTTGAAAGTAGTGCAATACCAAGGCAACTCGTGGTGAATGTTAATTCGTTCTATTGTGAGCATAAAAACGAATTTTTCATTCTGAGGTCACCACGGCAACAATGCACATGATGTGACAGTTGTGTGAGATATTTTTGGACAGGTGGAAGTTTCATTGTGACATTGTGACAGTAGTATTTGAGAAACAGTAAGAAATCACTGGAGCGGTGCATAAAATGGGGTTTTCTTTTACTAGAGAATCTCCCATTTGATCGAATTTTATTACTGGAGCCAAAGATAACTTATATCTTAATATTCTTAATGGTGCTCGAATACGTTTTTCAGGGTATGTGGTAAAATAATGTCAGTGATGATTTTTCTTTCGGGTTAACCATCAGATAGCATCCTCACAGGAAGATCAACAGATTCATCAGTTTACCACGGAAGAGAGATCCCTAATGGAATATAGATTTTAAGGAGAGCCATAAGTGCCATTTGGTATCATAGGGTTTTTCAATGTCCAGCCTGATCATGACAATATGTTCATTTGGGATAAAAGCATTGGATTTGTTGGATTCTGTCCACCAAGATTTTAGATACCAAATTAATCGATTGTGAATCATGTATTTCTCGTGTCTTCATCTGGGAAGATCCCCACACGGGATGGTACCTGTTAACATCTCCAAATAGGCAGAAAAGAGGTGGAAGCTGCATAATAAATCCTCCATCTCTTAAAAATAGAATTCTTTGTTTGGGGAAAGAGAATTCAAAGCAATACGTACGCTGAGAGACTCTAATGTGGTCTGCAGTGGGATATTTGGTAGGAACCTTGTCGACAAGAATGGCTATGTTGAGTTAGAGTGTGGCCTCCATTTCTTGAGTTAGTGATGTTGCTGTCTCGTTGATAGATACTATAGTTTTAATCACTGGAGTGATCTGTGGTAAGATTGGTTTCTTGAAATATGCTTATTGGACTGTGCTGTTTGATTAGATCATGAATAGGGCGCCGAACGTCCATGTCATTTTCAGCAAAAAGATCTAAGATTGGTTCGTCGTGAAGGATACCAACGTCAATATCCATTGCAGCTGATGCTCCCATACACAGTCAGATGTATCCAATCTTGGTTTGAGGAGCATGGAACTGAGGCAAAGCATCTCGCATGGCCTGCACCAGATTTAAACTTTATTAAGCCACTCTGGGCATATTTGGAGAGGAGAGTGAGAAGCAGATTTCGTCCACCCACCGTTATCACTCAAAAATCGTGAAAGGTTCCTCCTTGAAGAGGGGTCCAATATTCCTCTTAAGATAGTTCACAATTTATTTAAATTTATTCCAGGTAGAATAGGGTAGTTCTTCAAGGGTAGTTCTCAATTGGATCCGAATGGATGGTATGTTAGCGTTAACAAGAATAACTACTACTCCATGTGCAGGTGATTCTGAGTTCCTATCTCGTCTGTAAATGGTATAATTTGAAAAGGTGACAAGAACGTTTCCTGTAAGCATACACCTACGGGATTCATTTGAGCTATTGAATCTCTTAAGTCATCGGAATGACTGCTTAGTCCTCTGCAAATCCACTGTATGATGTTTGGCATTATTTAGTTTTACCTGAGGATGATTCATCTGATTGTTTTTAGGATGTGGGACATTTTTTCCGGTCTTTTGTTTGGGGGGGGGGGGGATGGTGGAGCGTCCAATATCCACGGTGTCATCTGCATGGAGTTCTACAATAGACTGCATGACTGAGCAATCCGCTTGAGTGTGATCTTTAGAGCCACAATGGGTATTTTTATGGTATTGTTGATTGGGCTTTCTGGTTGTTTTGCTGCTTGGTCTGCCTGTTCATTGCCATCTATTCCTACATGTCCGGGAACCCAGCAGAAACTTATACAGTATTTTGCTTTCGCTTTGCCAGTTTTGTATTTTACATACGGTCCGATGGGTATTTATGGTGGTATCCTTTAAGGCTTGCAGAGAATTGAACGAATCTGTAAATTATACTGTTGGCGATGTCGGTTAGCCATATATGGTTCCTAGCTTGTTGTATAGCCTCCTGTTCTTCCTTATAAATGCTGCACTCAGTTGGAAATGATGGTATTCGGGAATTTGGCTGCTATTTCTACTTTGGTTTCTGGTTTGGAACCATCTGTGTATATCAGGGGAGAATTACAATGTTGGTCTCTGTAGGCTGCGGGTAATTGTTGGAAATTTCGTGTAGGTAGGGAATCCTTGTTCCATTTAAGCATATGGAGATCGCATATCGTTTGAATAGTATCCGAAGGTTGATATGGAATTTTAGGAGAAATCGATATCTGATGGAGATTTAAATTATTTTGCTGGATTAGGTCTCTTAAATATATTCCTGCTGGTTTGTTAGCATTTGGATGTGCTCTTTATAAGTTTCCAAACTTGGTTCTTGTTGGATTGTCCATGTCGGGTGTTCACGTCTTGAATTTATCTTTGCAGCGTAGTATAACAGCAAGTTTTGTCTCCGGAGTTGTTGTGTTGGTTCATGAGCCTCTGCATGTAGGCTGTGGACTGGTGAGGTGCGAGATGCTCCTATTGCTGTTCGTTAAGCGCTGTGGTGCACAGGATCAAACCACCTCAGGGCACTCAGTTTGGCTGAGTTATACGCGGGGGCTCCATAGTCTGGTCGAGAACTTATGAGGGCTCGGTATAATCTCAACAGAGTAACTCTATCTGCACCACAGGTCGTTGCGGACAAGACTCCCAAAATGTTTAGTTTCTTGAGGCAGTTTGTTCTTAGTTCCAAAAAATTTAGTTTTTTTTCAAGAAATTTCGTGGTTGGCTTGATTGGGATTAACTGTCCATTATGTTTTAATTCCGGATCTAAAGGAAAGTTTCTTTTCCTACAGAAGCGCACGCCTATGGTTTTATGTGAGGAGATTGTGAAACCATTTTCCTGAGCCCAGTTGCTGACCTTGTTTATTGCACTTGGGATTGGAAAGAGATACTGAAATCGTCTACAGGAAGAGGTGTATTTATTGAGGGTGGTATCTGTTGGGTTATAGAGTTTATTTTTATTGCAAACAATGTGGCACTGAGGACTAATCCCTGTGGAAGGCTTTTGAGTGTGTAGTTTGTATTGGTACTTGGAAAGTTCGGTGCTGTAAAAAGTTCTGGATGAAAACAGGGAAATGTCCTCTTAGCTTTAAGTTATATATGTCCCTGAGAATGCCATAGCTCCAGGCTGTATTGCATATCTTTTCGATATGAAAGATGACTAAATGTTGTTTTCTATTTCAATCACGAGGTCCAACGTTGATCAATGTTTCCTGAAGCCACACAGTATCTATTGTTCACTTTTCTTATTTTATCCCAAAGTGTTTTAGTATTTGTAGTTCTATTTATGGTTGAGGCGAGACGTATCCAGAAGGCTTCCTTGCATGCCCGTCTGATATATCTTGCTTTCATTTTTTTAATAATGTATTAGATTGTCTTTGGTAGGACTTTTGCGAAAAATATTCCACGCTCTGTTTCTATCTCGCTTTGCTGGGATACATTCCTCATTCCACCAGGGCTTTGGGAATAGAGGAAGTTTGGTAGACGTTTTTGGTATTGATTGTCCCGCTTCTTGGCTAATTTGATTCGTCACATATTGTACTGCTTGGTCAATGGTCATTTGGCGGACTTTATGTTGTTCGATTACTGCTAAATCTGTGAATTTTTCCCAGTCTGCATTGAGAAATGTACATTTTGGTTTTCGTCTGGATTGACATAGGGTGTCTTTTGTTAAAGTGACAATAATGGGGTTGTGGTCACTGTGTAATGGATCTTCATGAACTCTCCATTCTAAAACAGGATATAAAGCTGGGGAGCATAAAGTAAGGTCTATCGCTGAGCTGATTCCTCTTGGAAGGTGGAAATACGAGTGGTTTTCAGTGGATTAGATTTTTGGCATCTATTACTTTTTCTGTTTGATGTCCTCTTTTATTAAAATCAGTATTTCCCCATAAAGGATGATGTCCATTTAGATCCCCCCATTATACAGTAAGGAGGGGTAGTTGATCTATTAGTTCTTCTAAGTTTTCATAATTTATTTCTTGGTTCGGGGGTAAATATATTGATACTATTGTTATTAAACTACTTGTTGCTATACGTACTGCTACTGCCTGAAGAGTGAGTATGTGACAATTGACAAGAATTGCTACTCCTCCGTGGGTTGTAGAATTATTTATTCGGGCTCCTCTATGTATAGTGTAGTTCTTGATTAAGACTGAATCGTCAGGTTTTAGATACGTTTCTTGTAAGCAGAAATATATTGGGTGATATTGAAAAATTAAATCACGAAGAACGTCAACATTCTTAAGGAAACCTCGGCAATTCCATCGAATCCAGGTACTACTCAGTGTTTTGTTTTAGTTGAGTTTTCTGGTTGTTTTCTCGTAGATGTTTTAAATTTTTGTGTCCGTGGTTTGTCTTTTTTTAGTAAAATATGGCTTTCCAGTGTCCATATCTTCTTCGGCAAATATTTCTAGAACGGGTTCTTCTTGTTGTGTTTTTTCTGCTGTGTCCATTTGTTTGTTCAGCAGCATGGTGCATTATTATGGAGGTATCTTCTTTGGTTTTTCCCTGCAGCAGTGAAATTACTGTTGGTGGAACTGAGATAGGGGAGTTCTCCGCCTGTTCTCGTTTCTGCTGTTTTGGGGGAGTTTGAGCCATTTGCGTGCCCAATGCGACAACGATTCATTTGGTGCGATTGTAACTTCGGTTTGTGATCCCGTTGTTTGTTGGTTCTGGGTTATTTGTAGTACTTGAGCTATCTGTGCGTAGGTAGGTTTCCCTGTGTTAACTGGTTGTAGTCCATCTTCCGCATTCTCGAGAGTAGGCAGTGTGGCTTCCACTACAGTTTGGGCATTTAGGGTGCTCGGTTGTACATTCTTGATTGGTGTGTTCTCGAGAACCACATTTGGCTCATATTGCTATCGCTGTGAATGTCCGTATTTCTGACACCGAACAGGATTTGGGATGTAAGGTCGAATCCGATAGCTTAAATAACCAGCTTTAATCGACGATGGTAAGTCTGGAGTGCGTAAAGTCAGAATGATGGATCTTGTTGAAGTGAGATTTCCATCTTTTTTCGTCATGATCCGTTTCACATTTAATTCTTTCCGACTGCTGAGTTCTTGGAGTAGTTCTTCTTCGGAGAATGTAATTAGGACCACTCGCTGATGACACCTTTTGATGAATTTTCTGTTTTGTCGGAGTAATTGAATGTCAACCCACCAAACGGTGCTGTTTTTAACAGGCGCTCAGAATGTTTTGAGGTGGCTGTTTCGATCAGAAGGTCTCCCGATTGCAGTCTTTTAACCATTTTGGTGATCCAGCAATAGACTCCGAGATTTGCTGAATTACGAATGGTGATAACTCACCCACAGATTGCATTCATGTTTAAGAAATTTCAAGATTGTTCAAGGATGTCCCAGAAAGGTGTTGAAGACTCCTGAACGTGCCAGGACATTGCAGAAGATTCCACAATGTGGTAGAAATTTGCGGATGCTTTTAGAATATTCTAGAAATTGGGAGAGTTGTTTCAATGTTATGGAAGATTGTAGATGATTCGAGAATTTTGTAATCATATAAATCGGGGGGTCAGAGCTGTAAATTAGAAGATGGAACACCCATCACTCAGAAAGATTAATTTGTGTAAGCTTTATGTGTTTCTTAACCGACATGGCATATTGTTAATAATAAGTGGGCTACTGTTGACTTCTTGACGTCATCAGTAGTCCACAATACTTTCTAAATTGTAGTTTTATAAGAGTTTAAAATATTTTATATATTTATAAAAACAAAAACAGAATTTTATAATTTAGTTTATTACATAGCATAAAATTTGCCTGCAATAATTGTTACAAAATCATTGAACAAACCAAGACACTATTAAGTATTTTAAATAACTGCCACATTTGAAAATTATTAAGAAAAGTAGTGTTGTGGTAGGCACCTGTTGTCTGTCAATTAATGCTAATTGCTGCTGCGCCTGTGCTGATATTAATGAGGGAGGAATGTGATTGGCTGATGCAAAGATGAGTCGGTCACGTGATCTAATTTAAAAACCATTTCTTTCTTTCGGGTGCCAATAAATCCCATCTTCCATCAGAGCAGACCATAGCTCACGAGCTGATCGAGGAGTTGACTGTTGGCTTGCAATGCAATTCCCATGGCCATCCCACAGATGCTCAAAGGGGATTTAAGTCTCGTACTCGCCACGGCAGTCGTTGGATATCTACAGTTTCAAGATATTCTTCCACAACTTGATCTATAATTGCAGTGGCGTTGTCATCCATGAAAATAAAATCTGGGCCAACCGAACCCCTGAAAGGTGCACATAGGATTTGAGGATCTGTTCTCTGCACTTCTGCGCAGTTATGGTACCCTTGTCAGAACATTTCGTAAAACCGTTATTTCGTTCGAACCTTGTCATTGTTTTTGTATAGAGTGGTAGAGAATTCAAATTTTTAATTGAGATAGCTAGGTAGTTCTAACGTATAATTAGAACTGTTTCTATTAGATAGTGTAGTATTGACATTCAATTAATTTAATTTATTAATTTAAAGTATCATGCCCCAAACTAGAGCAGCAAAGCAACGGGCACAAAGTGGCAGGAGTGCTGTGACTCGGTGAAGAACTGAGAGGAGGGGGGGGCGATTCTTCAACGCATCACAGCCTAAAAAAACGTGCGACTTGTGAAATGTTTGCCGAACTCTCTGGAACGGAACATGACATTGCCATGGGGAATGTCTTTGTGTGTGTGCGATGTAAGGAGTGTAAGGAAATCAGGCGACAACTCAGCGTTGTTATGGGCCTATATGAGAGTTTGAAGGACAGGGTGGATGCCCTCGAAAGATCTAAATTGAGGAGCCCATCAAGCTCTCAGCTGCCCAAATCAACGCCACAGCTTGCACTTGGTCATCACGCGACACAGCGGCAACCCCCAAAGCAGAATGCGCTGGTCCCTCAGGAACTAGAAAGTGTTGGTGGCTCTATAGTCAGGGAAACGGGAAACTAGGAAGAGGAATAGGAATAGGTGCATGTATGCTTGCATGTATACCAATGCTAGAAGTATAGTAAATAAATTTATGAATTTGAAGTGTTGGTCAAGACATCAAAGGCGGATATTGTTGGGATATCGGAGACGTGGTGTCACAGTGACATTAGGAATGCAGAATTGGAATTTGGGGGAGTACAATGTGTACAGAAAGGATAGACAGGATAGAAAGGTGTTATGCTGTTAATTAAGACAAACATAAAATCAAAAGAAGTGCATCCAGTTGATATAGATGGACAGTGCACTGTTGAGTCAGTTTGGTGTGACATAAGCACTGCGAAAGCGAAAATAAGAATGACTCGTTGTTATTTGGTTTTTAAGAGCATTAGCAACTAAGGCCATATTGCTCCAGTGATCATTTCCTGACCTTTTCTCATCCTCTGAATTTGGTGGTGACGGGCTCGAATCCCGGTTTAATCAAGAAGCATGTGTTATGCAGTGCTGCTCCATCCCACCTGGCTATTGTACTCATTCGAGAAGGACTGAACAATTGTACAGAGAAACAGAATGCGCCAGTAAATCAGAATGTCTTATAATGGGGGATTTTACCTTCCCAGATATTGACTGGAATTTGTGGGTTGGGCAATCACACACTAGTCAGACTTTTGTGGATTCATTGAATGATTGTTTTCTGCAGCAGCATGTTCGAGAGGCAACCAGAAAGGGTAATATTCTTGATCTGGTTATCAGCAGTGATCATTCGTGTATTAAGAATTTGCAGATAAAGGAACCACTAGGTGGCAGTGATCACAGTGTACTCATGTGGGATTTACTTAAAGATTTAATTACCATCAGGGGAAAAAGGAAAGGGTTTTTGCTTCCTGATACCACTTTACTCAATAGTGGGATCAACTGACGATGTTACCAACAGTAAATTCTAAGTGGGAAGCATTCAAGGAATTAATCGTGGAAGCTACTAAAAGTTTCATACCAATTAAGAAATATTGTTCAAGGTTTAGGCCTAAATGGATGTCAGACGAACTAATGAGACTCGTGACAGAGAAGAAAAATGCATGGGATGCATATAAATTATCAAGCGACTCAGAAGCCTATGGCAGATATAAGCTAGTCTGTATTCAGGTGACGAAGGAGGTTGGCAGGCGAAGGCAGATTACGAGAAATCCTTGGCAAAAGATGCTAAGAAAAACAGCAAGGATTTCTTTACTTATATAAACTCTAAAAGGAAGGATATGGATCTGATTGGTCCACTTGACATCGATGGTTCGACTGTTGATGATCCTGCTCAGATAGCAAACAAACTGAATGAGTATTTTGAATCTACATTCACACGTGAGGAGTTATTAAGGTTTGAAAATGGCAGAAGGTTATCAAATTGTAGCAGGGTGCTTAATAATTTTGTAATAACTGAGAGCAAAGTGGAAGAAAAATTGTTGACGTTAAACGTAAGAAAAGCACCTGGGGTGGATGGGATCTATCCAGTTATATTAAAGGAGGCGGCAAAGCAACTAAGCAAACCCTTGGCCATAATTATGAGAGCATCCTTGGACTCAGGGGAGGTTCCCACGGACTGCAGATGTGCAAATGTATCCCCAATTCACAAAGGGGGATCGAAGGGCGACACGAGTAATTACAGACCAGTTAGTTTAACCTCTGTTCCTGGTAAAATAATGGAGTCGCTGGTTAAAGATGCATTGCAGGATCATCCAGACAAGACTGCAGCAATAATTCAGACACAGCATGGGTTTGTTAAGGGAAAGTCTTGTCTGACAAATTGGTAGGATATTATGATGTGGTTACAAAGGAACTGGATGCAAAAAATAATTTTGATATCATATATTTGGATTTCAGGAAAGCTTTTGACACTGTTGCGCATGGAAGACTATTGTACAAATTCGAGCAGAATGGTATTAAGGGTAAGTTCCTACAGTGGATAAAAGGATGGTTAAGTGGGAGAAGACGGAGGGTGGTAATCAATGGGTGCTGCTCTTCGTGGACTAATGTTATTAGTGGAGTCCCACAGGATTCGGTGTTGGGTCCACTGTTGTTTTGTATATTTATCAATGATATTGATGAAGGTATATCAGGCTTAATGTCGAAGTTTGCAGATGATACAAAGGTTGGCAGGGTTGTTAATGACAGTAATGGCAGAGTGCTACTGCAACAGGATCTAGATAATTTGGGCAGATCGGCTAAGAAGTGGGAACTGAAGTTTAACCTTGACAAATGCAAAGTACTGCATATGGGTAGAAGTAACCCGAGAGAAACGTACCAACTGTGTGGTACTACACTTAAGGTGGTAGAAAATGAAAAATACTTGGGATTAAATGTGTAGTCAGATATGAAGTTGTTTGAGCAGTGCAGACAGGCTGCCAGAGTAGGTCACGGGGTATTGTCAATGATATATAGGAATTTTGCCAGCACGGAAAAGGAGGTTATTGTCCCTCTGTATAAGGCAATGGTCAGGCCACGCCTTGAGTACTGCGTACAGGTCTGAAGGATGTAGATTTACTTGAGCGTGTACAGAGAAGGCCAACAAGTTTGGTGAGGGGAATGAAGGGATCCTCTTACCAAGAGAGGCTTAAGTTCTGCAAATTGCAGTGGCTGGAGACTAGGAACCTGAGCGGTGATCTGATTGAGGTGTATAAGGCCTTGAATGGGTTGTGCACGCTGAACTCTGATGGGATCCTTCCACTTGTTCAGATTACGAACCTAAAGGGGCATAAATTGAAATTAAGAAAAGACAGATGTAGAATAGATGTGGGGAAATTTGCCTTTAGCCAGCGGGTGGTTAATTGCTGGAACAAACTTCCATCTGTCGTTGTAGAAGTTGATAGGTTGAATAAATTTAAGGAGGAACTGGACAGGCATTTTGAGGGAATGGTGTGATTTTTTTTTTTTTTTATGGCTGATGCTGCCTAAGCTCATACACTTGCTTTCTTGCATCACATGCCACTACTACATGAAGAGGGCTGTCGCCTTTGATCATTATTCCGCCCACAGGAGAACACCACCTCCACCATAAGTGTCTCTTTCTCCGATGTTGGACGGATGGTATCGCATTCCTCGTTGTCTGCAAAAGAAATAACCTTTTGAATCTGTTTGTAGGCTATGTATAAATATAGTGCAAATGCATCAGGAATACATAGCTATATCTGAATAAATCAGATTATTAATAAAACGGCATCGTTTTAAGTTATATCTCATATTGTGAATACCTTCACAACGAGTTGCCATGATATTGCACTACTTCGAATAAGTAACGCTTCACCTAAGAAGACTAATGTTACTTATTCTCAGATGGATACCACCACCCAGACGGCACCGTTTCAGGGCTATTTGGCCCTTCTTCGGTGGGTGGGTAGGTACTCGAGTGATGCAATGATGGCAAAACAGTTATGAAGTATAACTCCACAATATGAGAGATGAGAGATACATGATACACCATCAGGCATCGCGTTACTTATTCGAAGTAGTGCAATATCATGGCAACGCGTTGTGAAGGTATTCACAATATGAGATATAACTTAAAACGATGCTGTTTTATTAATAATCTGATTTATTCAGATATAGCTATGTATTCCTGATGCATTTGCACTATATTTATACATAGTCTAGACTCCTTCATAGCTTGTGGCTTATGCCCTAAACGCTTGAATCTGTTTGTAGACTAAAACAGGAGTCATCAGACAACAGAACTTTACCCTATTTATCTGGGCTCCAAGTCACATGTTCATTGCACCTGTTTTGACAAGCTCTGCAGTGGTTTGGAATTAATGAGATACAAATCAATGGATCCCTTGCATAGAATCCACTTGAATTGAACCTTCTTGACGCATCGGGTTGGAAATGTTTTCATCAGTGGCCACAGCAAAGTGAAGAGACAGTTGATGAGAGGACATCGTAGGATTCTCTCTTCTCTGAGAGGCACTTAGCTCTAACTGAAGCTGTTTCAGGTTGCTCCATCTCAAAGAATCATAAAATATTTATGAAAATCATTTTGTTCTGTTAATTTTGTCGACAAGTGTATTTTCACGGGCTGGATATTGCTAATATAAATATTGCTTTACAGTTCCCGAAGAAAAAATATATTTAAAATAAGAAGGATGTATTAATTCTTCATCTGAAATATATAAATTGGAAATATTTAAAATATTTTATTATAATCCAGATGTGGCCGACTTGATGACATCATCAATAGTCTACAATACTTTATAAATTGTAGTTTAATAAGAAACTTAAATACATATATATATATAATATACATTTATAAAAATAATTATAGAAATGTTCAATTTAGTTTATTAGAAATCTTAAACAATTCATAAGAAAACATTAATCTAGTTGAAAAACCATTCATGATATTAAATAACTGCCACAGATAAAAGTTAATAAGAGAAGTACTGCTGTGGCAGGCGTGTAGTGGCCAGCCCATGCCTTTCGTGAACCATCTGCCTATTAGCTGTTTTTTCAATCAAGTTATGGCTGATCTGATGACGTCTACAATACGTTTTAAACACGTTTATAGATAATATTCCATTTCTTAAAATAGAAATCGAATATTTTGGTTTAATTTATTAGTATTTTAAGTTATTAATTATTAGTTTATTAATCATTTTAAATAACTGCCACAGTTGGAAATTAATAAGAAAAGTGGTGTTGTGGCACGCATGTGTTGCCTGTCAGTTAGTTATAATTGCGGCTGCGCCTGTATTGATATTAATGAGAAAGGAATCTGATTGGGTGATGCAAAGATAAGTCATTCACGTGATATATAAATCGATATTCTTTTTTTTTCGGGTTTTAATATTCACTGACCTGTCATAAATATAAGGACAAACGACATTTATCGTCAGAGAAGTTCTCTGAGATTGAAGCCTGGGCTGTGGGGACCCCAGTCCAACTGTTTGATGCTGATGTTCTTGAACCAGTCCACCCCAGCGAGCATTGTGAAAATAACATTCCTACCTCCGACTATTTTATTCACGCAAAGTATGTTTGTTAATAAGAGGGCTGTTTGTAAAGTAAGGTAACCAATTTGTGAAGTGGAATTGAATCTTAAAAGTTTAATTTTTTTAATTCGTTGTTATTAATTTTCGGCTTATCTTTCATTAAATAACTCAGCTAGAAATGAAGCCACAAAAAAAAAAAAAAAAAAAAAACACCTCTCGCATCATTTACGTTATCTACGAGGACGAGAAAGTTGGAGGTTCCCATTTGGTGACGTCATGCGTTTGAAAGTAGTTTAATACCAAGGCAACTCGTGGTGAACGTAAATTCGTTCTCCTGTGAGCATAAAAAGGAATTTTTCCTTTCTAATTGCATGTGTAGACAGCCGGAAATTATTTTTTAAAAATTTGCTGAGGTCACCATGGCAACAATGCACATGATGTGACAGTTGTGTGAGATATTTTTGGACAGGTCGAAGAAGTCAATTTTATTGTGACAGTAGTATTTGAGAAACAGAAAGCAATCACTGGTGCGCTGCATAAAATGGGTTTTTCTTTTACTAGAGAATCTCCCATGTGATAGAATTTTATTACTGGAGCCAAAGATAACTTATATCTTAATATACTTGATTGTGCTCGAATACGTTTTTCAGGGGTGTGTGGTAAAATAATGTCAGTGATGATTTTTCTTTCGGGTCAACCCTCAGACAGCATCCTCACAGGAAGATCAACAGATTAATCAGTTTACAAGGAACAGAGAGATCCCTAATGGAATAGAGATTTTGAGGAGAGCCATAAACACCATGTGGTATCATAGGATTTTTCAATGTCCAGCCTGATCATGACAATATGTTCATTTGAGATAAAAGCATTGGATTTGTTGAATTCTGTCCATCAAGAATCATCCACCCAAATTCAAGATACCAAATTAATCGATTGTGAATCACGTATTCCTCGGGTATTCGTCTGGGAAGATCCCCACACGGGATGGTACCTGTTACCATCTCCCAATAGGCAGAAAAGAGGTGGAAAAAAGAAGCTGCATAATAAATCCTCCATCTCTTTCAAATAGAATTCTTTGTTTGAGGAAAGAGAACTCAAAGCAATACGTACGCTAACAGACTCTAATGTGGTCTGCAGTGGGATGTTTGGTAGGAACATTGTCGACAAGAATGGCTATGTTGAGTTAGAGTGTGGCCTCCACTTGTGGAGTTAGTGATGTTTCTGTCTCGTTGATAGATACTATAGTTTTAATAACTGGAGTGATCTGTGGTAAGATTGGTTTCTTGCAAGATGCTTATTGGACTGTGCTGTTTGATTAGATCATGAATAGGGCGCCGAACATTCATGTCATATACAGCAAAAAGATCTAAGATTGGTTCATCGTGAATGATACCAACATCAATGTCCATTGCGGCCGATGCTCCATTACACAGTCAGATGTATCCGATCTGTGTTTGAGGAGCATGGAACTGTGGCTAAGCATCTCCCTTGGTATGCACTAGACTTAAACTTTATTAAGCCACTGTGGGCATATTTGGAGAGGAGAATGAGAAGCAGATTTCATCCACCTTCATCACTCAAAAACCTTGAAAGGTTCCTCCTTGAAGAGTGGTCCAATATTCCTCTTAAGATAGTTCACAATTTATTTGAATTTATTCCAGGTAGAATAGGGTAGTTCTTCAAGGGTTGTTCTCAATTGGATCGGCCTAGATGGTATGTTACCGTTAACAAGAAGAGCTTCTCCTCCATGTGCAGGTGATTCTGAGTTCCTATCTCGTCTGTAAATGGTATAATTTGAAAAATTTGACTCGAGGTGACAAGAACGTTTCCTGTAAGTATACACCTACGGGATTCATTTGAGCTATTAAATCTCTTAAGTCATCAGAATGACTGCTTAGTCCTCTGCAATTCTACTGTATGATGTTAGGCATTATTTAGTTTTACCTGAGGATGATTCATCTGATTGTTTTTTAGGACGTGGGACATTTTTTCCGGTCTTTTTTGGGGGGGGGGGAATGGTGGGGCGTCCAATATCCACGGTGTCATCTGCATGGAGTTCTACAATAGACTCCATGACTGAGCAATCCCATTGAGTGTGATCTTTAGAGCCACAACGGGACATATGGCTTCCCCTCGACAAGCCTCCTGGGTTGGTTGGTTGATTGGTTGGACTGGATATTTTACTGGCGCATCAGCTTCTATGGCTATAATGCGCCAAACTTATGATTTTTGGCTTATTCAATGATGTCTTTTGGTATGATTTTTATATCAAATCGTAGTAGTTTATGCGTTCCAGATATATTAGATTTATCTGAGTATTGTTCGTAAAGAATGTGCCCGTTCCTTTTAAGGATTTAAAGGTAATCTGACGTTCTCGTGTAGGGCAGTCAATTTGAAATAACGGTTTAATCTGTAATAATTTTTTACCATCTTGCTCCTGCCATTTTTGTTGCCACTGTGTTTCGCCACTATTTCGAATTGTAATTTTACAGTCCAGGTATGGTATTTTTATGGTATTGTTCATTGGGCTTTCTGGTTGTTTTGCTGCTTGGTCTGCCTGTTCATTGCCATCTATTCCTACATGTCCGGGAACCCAGCAGAAACTTAGATTTTGCTGTCGCTTTGCCAGTTTTGTATTTTACATACGGTCCGATGGGTATTTATGGTGGTATCCTCTAAGGCCTGCAGAGCATTGAACGAATCTGTAAATATTATACTGTTAGCGATGTTGGTTAGCCACATATGGTTCCTGGCTAGTTGTATAGCCTCCAGTTCTGCCGTATAAATGCTGCACTCAGTTGGAAGTAGTTTAGAAATGACGGTATTCGGGAATTTGGCTGCGATTCCAACTTTGGTTTCTGTTTGGGAACCATCTGTGTATGTCAGGGTAGAATTGCAATGTTGGTCTCTGTAGGCTGCGTGTAATTGTTGTAAATTTCCTGTAGGTAGGGAATTCTTGTTCCATTTATGCATATGAAGATCGCATATCGTTTGAATTGTGTCCCAATGTGGATATGGAATTTTAGGAGAAATCGATATCTGATGGAGATTTAAATTACTTTGGTGGACTAGACCTCTTAAATATATTCCTGCTGGTTTGTTAGCATTTGGATGTGCTCTATATAAGTTTTCCAAACTTGGATCGTGTAGGATTGTCCATGTCGGGAGGTCACGTCTTGTTTTTATCTTTGCAGCGTAGTATAACAGCAAGTTTTGTCTCGGGAGTTGTTGTGGTGGTTCATGAGCCTCTGCATACACTCAGTTTGGCTGAGTTATACACGGGGGCTCCATAGTCTAGTCGAGATCTTATGAGGGCTCTGTATAATCGCAACAGAGTAACTCTATCTGCACCCCAGGTTGTTGCGGACAAGACTCTCAAAAGGTTTAGTTTCTTGAGGCAGTTTGTTCTTAGTTGTTTTATATGTTCTAAAAAAGTTAGTTTTTTATCAAGAATAAGTCCAAGAAATTTTATGGTTGGCTTGATTGGAATTAACAGTCTATTAAGTTTTAATTCCGGATCTAAATGAAGGTTTCTTTTCCAACAGAAGCGCACGCCTATGGTTTTTTCTGAGGAGATTGTGAAACCATTTCCCTGAGCCCAGTTCCTGACCTTGTTTATTGCCCTTCGAATTGGAAAGAGATACTGAAATCATCTACGGGAAGAGGTGTATTTATGGAGGATGGTATCTGTTGGGTTACAGAGTTTATTTTTATTGCAAACAAGGTGGCACTGAGGACTGATCCCTGTGGTACTCCTTCCTCTGTAGGAAGACCTTTGAGTGTGTACTTTGTATTCGTACTTGGAAAGTTCGGTGCTGTAAAAAGTTCTGGATGAAAACAGGAAGATGTCCTCTTAGCTTTAAGTTATATACAGGGTGATTTACTACCAGTGCTACAAACTTGCAGGAGGTTTAGGGGGCACAAAGACGAATCGGAATCACATGGCATTGCAGGGTCAAAATGCCTTCGTCATACGGTAGAGGACGTTGAACGGGAGGTCGCGTGAACAGCGATCCCGCTGGAAGTCAGCATTTGCAAACCGGTTCTCGAGGCAGTAGGATGGACGAGTATTCAATCGTTGAACTGGCCGACATGCAACTCGCGTATGGAGCTGCGGACTGTAACGGGCGCGCCGCTCTGCGCTTGTACCAGGAACGTTTCCCGCACAGGCGTGCTCCTCATCATACCATTTTAATCGTATGGTGAGAAGGTTACGTGAGACTGGTTGTTTCACGAGAGGTACCATGAATCGAGAGCGAACGACGAGGACGCCAGACAATGAGGAGAATGTCCTACGTCTTGCAGAAGGCAAACCGAGTAAGAGTACTCGAGCGATAAGCCAACGATTGGGTATTTCCCAATCCACTGTATGGAGGATACTGTCAACAAACCAAATGAGTTCATACCATCTGCAACGCGTCCAATCATTTTAGCCTGCGGATTATCCACTCCGGAGGACTTTTGCTACTTGGTTTCTTCAACAGAAACGGTTCGCAAATGCTGACTTCCAGCGGGATCGCTGTTCATGCGACCTCCCATTCAACGTCCTCTACCGCATGACGAAGGCATTTCGGACCCTGCAATGCTAGGTGATTCCGATTCGTCTTTGTGCACCCTACACCTCCTGCAAGTTTGTCGCACTGGTAGTGAACCACCCTGTATGTCCCTGAGAATGCCGTAGCACCAGGCTGTATTGTATACTGTAAGATGTAAAATCTTACATGTTAATATTTTAGAAAAAAGAGTGAGATTTATTTAAGATAAAGCCTAGGAAATAGCAAAACAGAACAGTAAACATTTACAGTCACAATATTCTAGGTCACTCACAAGGAATTAAAAATTAGACAAGGTTGAATTAGAGAAGGGAGCACTAAGCTTTAGCAAAGGGATACATTTCGTTCCCACCATGGCAGCGACTAATGGGCGTGCAGGTGCGAATAATTATAGCTCTGTAGAACAAAAGGGCTGTAGACTGCACATTGTGCCACATTCCTTTGTTCGGTGACACCGATATCGGCCAGGTATTTGCGTCTGACTGTCGGCGATGGAAAAGTGGTTAGAGCAATGTAAAATAAATCTGCTAAGTTTAACGAGGGGTGGCGAAGGTGACGGCGAACTTCAAAGCAGCGGATTGCCTGGGAAATTTTGGAAATTTTAAAGGACAAATAGGAAATAATGAAAGTTGAACAAAATGAGAATATTGGGTAAACTCAGAAAAAAGGCGTGCAGGAATTTATAAAATGCGTGCACAACTTGATCTCTAAGTGCAGTGGCGTTGTCATCCATGACATCCATGAAAAGAAAATCTGGGCCAACCGAACCCCTGAAAGGTGCACATAGGATTTGAGGATCTGTTCTCTGCACTTCTGCGCGTTGTGGACCACTTTAGGCAGCACTGCATAAAGACGTGGCAAGAAATGGACAAAGATTTAATTTCCTATTTTTTTTATATATATATTATATATTTTTTTTTTATTTTTTATTATTTATTATTATTTTTTTATTTACTTTATGCTATTCTCATCCTTATTTCTTCGTCTTCTGCTGTCCTGTCTCCTGGGAATGTGTGTGTGCGTGCGTGTGTGTGTGTGTGTGTGTGTGTGTGTGTGTGTGTGTGTGTGTGAGCGCATGCGCTGTTGCCGGCTTGCTGGCACGGGATTCTTTTGAATGGCTCCAAACCCTCTTTGGACATTCAGTACATGACTGCTGAGGTTGGCCATGGGTTCCTGCGCAGTTGTGGCCTACCTCCCCGTGGTGTAGACGACACCCCGTCTACAAAATGTTTGTAGAAATGTTTGCCGAAAGGTTTGCCGAACTGTCTGGAACGGAACATGACATTGCCATGGGGATGTCTTTGTGTGTGCGCGATGTAAGGAGTGTAAGGAAATCAGGCGACAACTCAGCGTTGTTATGGGCCTATATGAGAGTTTGAAGGACAGGGTGGATGCCCTCGAATGATCTAAATGAGGGGCCCATCAGGCTCTCAGCTGCCCACATCAACGCCAGAGCTTGCACTTGGTCATCGCGCAACACAGCGGCAACCCCCAAGGCAGAATGCGCTGGTCCCACAGGAACTAGTAGTAGTTGTGACTCCATTGTCAGGGAAACGGGAACATGCTTTGTAAAAAGGATAGGTGGAACAGGACCAGGGTATGTCTGCCAGGGGCAAAGGTTGATGACGTTGTAGAGCGGATATCATCTTTTAAGGGCACAAAAGGTGATATAGTTGTACACGTTGGCACTAATGATATTAAGAGTAGGAGACCGGCAGAATTACTCAACAAGTACAGGTCACTGTTGAAAAAAAGCCGTGAAATAGGGTTGAATTTGAAAGTGTCTGCAATTCTGCCCAGACACGATAGGAGGGAGTATATGATGACAGCCTTGTCGATCATTCGGCCCTGGAAAGATTGTGCAAGCTCAAGGGTAGAATTTTTTTCAGCCTGGACTGTACTTGTTAACAGGAGAGACTGCTTCTACAGGGATGGGATACCCTTCAATAGAAAGGGTGCAAGAATATTTGCTGATGCTATAGAGACACTGTTAGGTGGGTCGAAAACTGATAGCTTGGGGGGATACAAGGACTAATAGTTTAACAGTAGCCGTAGGCAGAGGTGAAGGTGATTCTTGCACAACTTCTATTAGAATAAGTAGCGACCTGGAGCGAGGGGTGTTGGGGGTTTCAGGGACGGATGTCAGTCATCTTGAAACAGGTGGGTATATGGGATGTGTTAGAGTGGCTGGGAACAGGAATAGGTGCATGTATACTTGCATGTATACCAATGCTATAAGTATAGTAAATAAATTTGATGAATTGAAGTGTTGGTCAAGACATCAAGGCGGATATTGTTGGGATATCAGAGACGTGGTGTCACACAGATATAAGGAATGCCGATTGGAATTTGGGGAGTACAACGTGTACAGAAAGGATAGACAGGATAGGAAGGGAGGAGGTGTTATGCTGTTAATAAAGAAAAACATAAATCAAAAGAGTGCATCCAGTTGATATAGATGAACAGTGCACTGTTGAGTCAGTTTGGTGTGACATAAACACTGCGAAAGCAAAAATTAGAGTAGGAGTGTGTTATAGGCCTAATGAGTACAATGAACAATTGTACAGAGAAATAGAGTGGGCTAGTAAATCGAATGTCTTATAATGGGGGATTTAACTTCCCAGATATTGACTGGAACTTGTGGTTGGGCACTCACACACTAGTCAGACTTTTGTGGATTTATTGGATGATTGTTTTCTGCAGCAGCATGTTCGAGAGGCAACCAGAGAAAGTAATACTCTTGATCTGGTTATCAGCAGTGATCATTCGTGTATTAAGATTCGCACATAAAGGAACCACTAGGTGCAGTGATCACAGTGTACTGATGTGGAATTTACTTAAAGATATAATTACCATTAAAGGAAGGGGTTTTTGCTTCCGTAAAGGTGAGAACAGCGTCTCAGACAGTTTTTAAATTCTGTACAGTGGGATGGATCAACTGACGATGTTACCAACAGTAAATTCAAAGTGGGAAGCATTCAAGAATTAATCGTGGAGGCTACTAAAAGTTTCATACCTATTAAGAATATTGTTCAAGTTTAGCCTAAATGTTGTCAAATGAACTAATGAGACTCGTGACAGAGAAGAAAAATGCATGGGATGCATATAAATTATCACCCGACACAGAAGCCTATGCAGTACATTATAAGCTAGTCTGTAATCAAGTCACAAAGGAGGTTAGGCAGCGAAGGCAGATTACGAGAAATCTTTGCAAAGGATGCTAAGAAAAACAGCAAGGATTTCTTTACTTATATAAACTCTAAAAGGAAGGGGATGAATCTGATTGGTCCACTTGACATCGATGGTTCGACTGTTGATGATCCTGCTCAGATAGCAAACAACTGAATGAGTATTTACATCTACATTCACACGTGAGGAGTTATTAAGGATTGAAAATGGCAGAAGGTTATCAAATTGTAGCAGGGTGCTTAATGATCTTGTAATAACTGAGAGCAAAGTGGAAGAGAAATTGTTGAAGTTAAACGTAAGAAAAGCACCTGGGTGGATGGATCTATCCAGTTATATTAAAGGAGGCGGCAAAGCAACTAAGCAAACCCTTAGCCATAATTATAGAGCATCCTTGGACTCAGGGAGGTTCCCACAGACTGAGATGTGCAAATGTATCCCCAACTCACAAAGGGGATCGAAGGGTGACACGAGTAATTACAGACCATTAGTTTAACTTCTGTTCCGGGTAAAATAATGGAGTCGCTGGTTAAAATGCATTGCAGGATCATCTAGACAAGACTGCAGCAATAATTCAGACACAGCATGGTTTGTCAATGTCAAGGGAAAGTCTTGTTTGACAAATTTGATAGGATATTATGATTGGTTACAAAGGAACTGATGCAAAAAATAATTTTGATATCATATATTTGGATTCAGGAAAGCTTTTGACACTGTTGCGCATGGAAGACTATTGTACAAATTGGAGCAGAATGGTATTAAGGGTAAGTTGCTACAATGGATAAAAGGTGGTTGAGTGGGAGAAGACAGAGGGTGGTAAACAATGGGTGCTGCTCTTCTTGGACTAATGTTATTAGTGAGTCCCACAGGGTTCGTGTTAGGTCCACTGTTGTTTTGTATATTTATCAATGCTATTGATAAGGTATATCAGGCTTAATGTCGAAGTTTGCAGATGATACAAAGGTTGGCAGGGTTGTTAATGACAGTAATGGCAGTGTGCTACTGCAACAGGATCTAGATAATTTGGCAGATGGGCTAAGAGTGGCAACTGAAGTTTAACATTGACAAATGTAAAGTACTGCATATGGTAGAAGTAACCCCAGAAGAAACGTAGCAACTCTGTGGTACTGCACTTAAAGTAGTAGAAAATGAAAAAGACCTGGAGTAATTGTGCAGTCAGATATGAAGTTCTCTGAGCAATGTAGACAGGCTGCCAGGGCAGGTCATGGGGTTTTGTCAATGATATATAGGAATTTTGCTAGCAGGGAAAAAGGAGGTGATTGTTCCTCTGTATAAGGCAATGGTCAGGCCACGCCTTGAGTACTGCGTACAGGTCTGGAGGCCTCATTTTAGGAAGGATGTAGATTTACTTGAGCGTGTACAGAGAAGGGCAACAAGATTGATGAGGGAAATGAAGGGATCCTCTTACCAAGAGAGGCTTAAGTTCTGCAAATTGCAGTGGCTGGAGACTAGGCACCTGCGCGGTGATCTGATTGAGGTATATAAGGCCTTGAATGGGTTGAGCACGCTGAATTCTGATGGGATCCTTCCACTTGTTCAGATTACGAACCTAAGGGGGCATAAATACAAATTAAGAAAGGACAGATATAGAATAGATGTGCGGAAATTTGCCTTTAGCCAGCGGGTGGTTAATTGCTGGAACAAACAAACTTCCATCTGTCGTTGTGGAAGTTGATAGGTTGAATAAATTTAAGGAGGAACTGGACAGGCATTTGGAGGGAATGGTGTGATTTTTTTTTTTTTTTGGCTGATGCTGCATAAGCTCATACATTTGCTTTCTTGCATCACATGCCACTACTACTACTACTACATTGGGCAGGATTTCCAGGTGATCGCCTGCCTGGTGACAAAACGGCCAGAAACAACTAAACAACACAACACAACAACACACACACTGCACGAACATAACGTTACACACATTTCTGGCCTGTTACAGTGCTTTCTGTAACCACCACAGTGTACAAAGACGGAGTTGAACTTTCGTTCAGGTGCCGTCCTACATAAGATACTATACATGTCTTCATGTCTACATGCACTTCTGCGCGGGAGAGTCGAGTGTACACCAACGGACAGAGTCGCACAAGTTTACTGCTCCTGTATTTTTTCTTTTAAAATTAGTCTTAACAATGAGTTTCGTTTTAAAACTTATGGCACCGGATTCTTCGTCGTGTGGACTATCCTTGGAGTAAGTTTATTTTTTGATTTTTGGGTTCTGCGCTGAGATATTTTCGTTATTTATCTGGCGCTATTGTCTATGGGTCAGGTCACCACGCCGCCATAGACATAGCATTGGAGAGCGCGGTCACTCTGTGCTTTGGCCGCCACGAATATATCTAGGCGACCTTGACTGGGTGGGTTTCCCCCCGTGTGTGCTGACAGTGTTTAGATTTGCTTGTGACTTGGGCGTACATGTATTTGAACATTCTGGAACTCTGCTGACCTTGAAATTCTCACCAGGTCTCCTCTCACTGACCTCCCTCGCTGACGACAGCGAAACCAAGACATGTATTGTCTTGCTCGCCGCTTCCACTGTGCTACAACTGATTATGTAATGAATTCTGTGTCCCTCCCCCACTTCTATAAACTTTCCGTGGCTGACTCTCAACTCTTTCTTAATCTTGGACGTCAGACAGCGTTTATCAACTTTAGCTTTTAAAACAAATTATCCCACGAACTTGTGGTTTGGATCAATCGGAAGAAAAGGGAAAGGAAAGAAAATTTATATATATATTTTTTTTATTTATTTATTATTATTATTACTTTTTTTTTTTTCCAAAAGATAGATACAGACATCCCGTTTGTCCGAACTATAATCGGTAAGGCGAATTATCATGGAGAAAACATTTGTGTGCCAGGATAAGAGGGAAAATCAATCCCAAGATGCCCCTGAAGTCGAGCTGTTGGATGAGACTGAGTACCCCCAGCCTACCCCAACCTCAAAGAAAAAGTATAAGAAAACGGTTGTACCCAATTCTGATCGTGAGACACGGAGTCAATCCGAACTAAAGGAATCGCAGGGAAACAACAACTCGCAAATTCTCCCAGAGAACGACCGAGCAAAGCAAGCAGAAAAAAGTAATGATGGCCCAAACAAACAGCAATCATTTGTATCCTTGGATCCTACCCTACCACAGGGTACAGTGTTGGAACAGGTACTTGTCTTGAGGACAAAACTAGAAACTCTTATGAAAGAGCCAACCAGCCGGATTAATACTTCCCTTCGCGGCGATATTGTCGCTTTATGGAGCCAGTTAGAGACAATCCTTCTTACAGAGCATCTGGAACAGGAAAAAACTAAGGCAAAACTTGATGCCTTACTAGAAGAGAGAGATAAAACGCCACAGCGTTCTCACTCCTATTCCGATGCCTTGAGGATTCCAACACCATCAACAACAGCGGGAAAGAAACCAATCACAAAGAAACCGCTTCTACCAACGCCGAATATAGTGATAGTCCGGCCAAAGGATACAGAAGAAACCTGTACTAGTGAGGACATTAAAAACAAGATAATAGCCAACATGAAAGAGGACTTAAAGCAAACAAGAATTAAGGGAATTAGAAAGATGAGAAACGTGGGATTGGTAATTGAAACAGAGAGTGAAAAAGTAGTGCAAACCATCATTAAGAATCCCAAGATTGCAACCCTTGGACTGAAAGCTGAGCCACCCAAAAGAAAGAGACCGTCCATAGCCATTTTTGACGTCAGTAAAGAAATCTCACCACAACACCTAGCAGAAGAAATATATCAGAGGAATTTGCGAAACACACTTCCTGACGCGGAATCGCATAATCTAGTAATACCAAGATACTCTACTAAATCCAGGAATGGCGCAAGTACAAACTGGATCGTGGAGCTCTCTCCAGAAGCATGGCATATGATAAAGAATCAAGCCAGGATCTACATTGAATGGAGAAGCCACCGCTTCCGGGAGCATATAGCCGTGCCCAAATGCTTTAGGTGTTGCAAATACGGCCACACCTCCCACACATGCATGCAAACCACCCCCACTTGCGGTCACTGCTCTGAGAAAGGGCATGCTTACAATGTTTGTCCCAACAAAGCCAAGGAGCCAGTTTGCATAAACTGCAAGTCACTGAGAATAGACTGCAACCATTCAATCAGGGATCCCAAGTGTCCAACCTACATAAAAGCCAGAAGTTTATACCAAGGACGAATCAATTATGGGGACACGTATTAAAAAGTTTAACACTACTATGATTAAGTTCTTTCAAGTAAATGCGCAGAGGGCCAGAGCAGTGGCCGACCAAATCCGTGTCAAAGCGGACGAAGAAAATGCTGATATTGTCATACTCCAGGAGCCATATGTGAACGCAAAGAGTGTTAGGGGATATCCCCTGAACTACAAGATAATTCAGACGGATGTAGACACCCCCTGGGCGGCTATCCTAATCAGGAACCAACACATTACTGCTACCAGAATTACACAACTTTGTACGGCTTGGGCTGCCTGCGCCCACATTATTACAGCCTTGGGCGCCTTTTACATTGTCGCACTATATCGTAGGCCCGGAGAAGAAATCACTTTTGCAATTAATTACTTACAACACCTCCTTGATGTACTACCGAATCAAAAGATAATAATTGGTGCAGACGTAAACTGCCGCTCGCCAGCCTGGTTTAGCACAACACCGGACAGACGGGGTACCAGGAACGGCCAACTTCTTGAGGAGTTCCTCATTGGCTCCCAGATCTCAGTCCTTAATCAGCCACACCAGCTTCCGACCTTTTGCAACACTCTTTGGGAGTCCACGATTGACGTCTCTCTTGCTACAGGAAGTATTGCGCCGTTCGTAATCAACTGGAGGGTGCAAGACTCATGGACAACATCAGATCACCGTGTAATAACCTTTCAAATTACCAGAACTCTAACAAGAACACCGCCAATCAAGCAACTCCATAACAGATTTGCCATAAGTAAAGCAGACTGGGAGCTCTTCAGGAACATGTTGACTGCAACGGTAGAAAATAACCCAAGAGATGCTGGACCAATGGAGTGATCCTGACTCATGCCAACGCAAGGTAACAGAAATTATTACAAGTGCCAGTGCAACAGCTATAAAAAGAAAAAATCCACTGCCTGGTGCAGTTCCCTGGTGGACACCTGAGATTCAGCAACTAAGGAGAGAGGTAATTAAAAGAAGGAAAGACTTCCAAAGAGCACGGAGGACCTGGCCAGCTGCAGAAGTTGAAGTGCTTAGGCAGCACTACAGAGATGTCAGGAATCATTATACAGAAACTATCAAGAAAAGTAAGAGATCATGGGAGGGCTTGGTCTCCACAACAGGAAATGCTAACCCCTGGGGGGTGGTTTACAAAGTCACCATCAACAAACTCCCCAGAGGCGAAGTTTTAACATCCACTCGGACACCGCAGGGTGTACTCACCACAACTTGGGAGCAATCAATGGAAAATATTCTCGGCGTTATTTTCAAGGACCCAGCTATACCAATCCAACAAGAACAGCACCAATTGTGCCAAGAAAACCAGAATTATGACACATCACAGCAGGAGCCCCCTTTCTCACGGGAGGAGCTCCTAGTAGCCGTCGCAGGGATCAAACCCAAGAAATGTCCAGGCTTAGATCTGATCGAGCCGGAAATTGTTAAAAAGGTAGCTGAATATGCACCGAAGCTTCTGCTGGATCTGTTTAACTGCTGTATGGAAGCAGGAAAATACCCAACTGAATGGAAGACAGCAAATATTAAGTTAATTTTGAAGAACCCAACCAAACAGCCAGAGAATCCAGACTCGTATAGACCCATTGCACTTCTATCAGTGGTGAGTAAACTATACGAAAGATTATTGCATAAAAGAATTTCTTAGCACTATGAAGCAGCAGGACTACCGGCGGTGAACCAATATGGGTTCAAACCAGGTTCCTCCATGATAGATGCATTGAAAAACCTGCTCACTGCAGCGAGGGAATGCAGCAGGAAATACTTCCTCCTGATCTCCATCGACTTTGCCGGGGCATTTGACTCACTCTGGTGGCCAAGTGTCCTCGGTAGGCTGAGGGAGGCCAGGGTGCCAATAAATCTATTCAACACTATAAAAGATTACCTATCACAGAGAAAGGTCGAGATCAATACCCCGTACAAGAATATAGTAAAAGAAATCTACAGAGGCTGTCCGCAGGGGTCTGCGCTGGGCCCATTGCTCTGGAACATTGTCTTCGATGAGTTCTTGAGAATGGACCTAGGAGAAGTCAAATCCCACGCTTTTGCAGATGACCTGATCCTTACAGTGGAAGCCAACTCAAGAGCTCAGCTTGAGACCCTGGCCAACCATGCCCTTCGACTGCTTCAAACTTGGGCAGCAAAGAACTTTCTCACAATATCACCTGCGAAAACCTCATCCATTCTCCTTAAAGGCTCTCTCGACCTGCGTAGACCACCCCAAATTAAAATTGATGAGAGCACGATAAAATTGGCACCACAGCTCAAATATTTAGGTATTCTCCTAGACAGCAAACTATCCTTTCAGCCACACCTTAAATACATCAGAACGAAGATCAGAAACTACTCGGCCCTGGTGGCCAGGGTCTCACGTAGAGACTGGGGCCTCAACAAGAGAACCCTGGCACTCTATTATAAGAGTTTTCATACCAGCAATCTCATATGCTTCGGCCATATGGTACGATAAGACCACACTAGTAGTGAATAGAAGAACGCTGGATTCTACCCAGCGATCCATCCTCCGTGCCATAACCCGCGCCTGCAGTACAGTGAGTACACCAGCCTTACAAGTAATAGCAGGAACGCTCCCATTAGACCTAGAAATCGTTAGAACTGGAATGCTCTATTATCTTTCCAAAGGAGTCCCAGTTACCTTCCTGAATTTTACAACTGACCCCACTAATAATAGGAAGGCAGAAAAAGTACGCTTACAGAACCACCTGCTACAGGAGTGGCAAAACAGATGGGCTGGTACCACCAAAGGAGAGATCACCCGCAAGTTTTTTCCACACACAAACAGAGTATACCCGAAATCACCATCATGGTTCTTCCCAGGACTTCATACAACGTACTTAATAACAGGGCATGGCCCCTTCAATGCAAAGCTCGCTGGCTTCAGACTCACAGACAACCCACATTGCACTTGTGGAGAAATAAAAGACTGGAACCATCTTATGTTTGACTGTCCCATATATGAAGACCTAAGATGTATTCTAATTGCAAAAGTGAGATATCTTCCAAGAGGACAAGAATTTCTCCTCCTTGAAACCGAAGAGGATTATAAAGCATTGTCACGATTCGCCCAGGACCTCTTCGCGAGAAGAAGGGTACAAATTGCCATTCACTGAGAAAAAGAAGAAATGCCACTCAACCATGACAACGCAAAGACAAAACTAATCACCAACCAGCATTTCTCCTCTTTAAATGAAAGAAGATTAAAACCGAAAAACTTGATGATAGACTGCAAACACAACGTCAACAACCTGAACTGCAAAGACAGGACTTGTCCCAGGAATGACCTACAACCCTAGAAGTTGACATCTCTTTAGAAGAAGTAGAACTCAAATAGAAGACCTACCATGGACTTGACCTCATTGCAGCTCTGCTGCCAGCGCAACAGGCTATACCTGTGCTCTCTTGCACGGTACTTTCTTTCCACTTCCCTGGGGAGGGAAGGAGATGGTTTCACTGTCTCTTCCCCTCCTCGCCCTCCTTTTCCTCCTAGTGGGACATGGGCCTGCCCCACTGACCACAGGGGTCACCTCCTCTATCGACCCCTTACTTCCTATTTCCTCCCCCCCCTAGCCTTCAGTCTCTTCCCTACTCTGTTCACTTTCACAGCGTAACCCCACACAGTCTAAATTTAAATCTCTGACCTGGGGTCACCTTCCCTATTGGCTCCATATTTCTGGCTTTCCCCCACCTGTCTTCAGTCTCCCCCCTACTCTGCCTAAACACTAGCGGATGTCAAAATTAAAAAAAAAAAAAAAAAATTGTCAAATTTCCAAATGCATACGAAAACCCCTTTCAGTCTACCTTTCAGCGACTACTTCCCAATACTATTAAATTATTTTATTTATTTATTTTTATTTTTTATTTATTTTATTTATTTTTTTATTATTTTTATTATTATTATTATTATTATTTTTTTTTTTTTTAGGTCCTTGCCACTGAAATCTCAGGAAATTAGGTGGCAGGACCTGCCAGAGTGAAAACGTAAAATTACTGGGTACCTGGTCTGCCTCCACGAGGCATAGTGTGGACAACGTTGGGCCCCAGCAGGGGTCTAGCGGCTAAATGGCCAGAAGAACAACGAAACACAACACTACACTTACAAAATCCATACAATTTTAAATCTCTGGCCTTCCCAGTGAACTGGTACACCTACAATGAAAGCAACGCGGAGATGGGGGAAACCCCTGATGCCATTAGACACGAACACACTATACACACACACACACACTATATGCACTTCTGCGCAGTTATGGTACCCTTGTCAGACCATTTCGTAAAACCGTTATTTCGTTCGAACCTTGTCATTGTTTTTGTATAGAGTGGTAGGGAATTCAAATTTTTAATTGAGATAGCTAGGTAGTTCTAACGTATAATTAGAACTGTTTCTATTAGATAGTGTAGTATTGACATTTAATTAATTTAATTTATTAATTTAAAGTATCATGCCCCAAACTAGAGCAGCAAAGCAACGGGTACAAAGTGGCAGGAGTGCTGTGACTCGGGAAAGAACTGAGGAGGGGGCGATTCTTCAACGCATCACAGCCTAAAAAAATGTGCGACTTGTGAAATGTTTTCCGAACTCTTTGGAACGGAACATGACATTGCCATGGGGAATGTCTTTGTGTGTGTGCGATGTAAGGAGTGTAAGGAAATCAGGAGACAACTCAGCGTTGTTATGGGCCTATATGAGAGTTTGAAGGACAGGGTGGATGCCCTCGAAAGATCTAAATTGAGGAGCCCATCAAGCTCTCAGCTGCCCACATCAACGCCAGAGCTTGCACTTGGTCATCACGCAACACAGCGGCAACCCCCAAAGCAGAATGCGCTGGTCCCTCAGGAACTAGAAAGTGTTGGTGGCTCTATAGTCAGGGAAACGGGAAACTAGGAATAGGGATAGGAATAGGTGCATGTATACCAATGCTAGAAGTATAGTAAATAAATTTGATGAATTTGAAGTGTTGGTCAAGACATCAAAGGCGGATATTGTTGGGATATCGGAGACGTGGTGTCACAGTGACATTAGGAATGAAGAATTGGAATTCGGGGAGTACAATATGTACAGAAAGGATAGACAGGATAGAAAGGTGTTATGCTATTAATTAAGAAAAACATAAAATCAAAAGAAGTGCATCCAGTTGATATAGATGAACAGTGCACTGTTGAGTCAGTTTGGTGTGACATAAACACTGCGAAAGCGAAAATAAGAATGACTCGTTGTTATTTGGTTTTTAAGAGCATTAGCAGCTAAGGCCATATTGCTGAGGTGATCATTTCCTGACCTATTCAACCTCTGTATTTGGTGGTGACGGGCTCGAACCCCGGTCTAATCAAGAAGCGTGTGCTACGCACTGCTGCTCCTTCCCACCTGGCTATTGTACTCATTCGAGAAGGACTGAACAATTGTACAGAGAAATAGAGTGCGCCGGTAAATCAGAATGTCTTATAATGGGGGATTTTAACTTCCCAGATATTGACTGGAACTTGTGGATTGGTCACTCACACACTAGTCAGACTTTTGTGGATTCATCGAATGATTGTTTTCTGCAGCAGCATGTTCGAGAGGCAACCAGAGAGGGTAATATTCTTGATCTGGTTATCAGCAGTGATCATTCGTGTATTGAGAATTTGCAGATAAAGGAACCACTAGGTGGCAGTGATCACAGTGTACTCATGTGGAATTTACTTAAAGATTTAATTACCATCAGGGGAAAAAGGAAAGGGTTTTTGCTTCCTGATACCACTGTATTCAATAGTGGGATCAACTGACGATGTTACCAACAGTAAATTCTAAGTGGGAAGCATTCAAGGAATTAATCGTGGAAGCTACTAAAAGTTTCATACCTATTAAGAAATATTGTTCAAGGTTTAGGCCTAAATGGTTGTCAAATGAACTAATGAGACTCGTAACAGAGAAGAAAAATGCATGGGATGCATATAAATTATCACCCGACACAGAAGCCTATGGCAGATATAAGCTAGTCTGTAATCAGGTCACAAAGGAGGTTCGGCAGGCGAAGGCAGATTACAAGAAATCTTTGGCAAAAGATGCTAAGAAAAACAGCAAGGATTTCTTTACTTATATAAACTCTAAAAGGAAGGATATGGATCTGATTGGTCCACTTGACATCGATGGCTCGACTGTTGATGATCCTGCTCAGATAGCAAACAAACTGAATGAGTATTTTGCATCTACATTCACACGTCAGGAATTATTAAGGTTTGAAAATGGAAGAAGGTTATCAAATTGTAGCAGGATACTTAATGATTTTGTAATAACTGTGAGCCAAGTGGAGGAGAAAGGTTGAAGTTAAACCTAAGAAAGGCACCTGGGGTGGATGGGATCTATCCAGTTATATTAAAGGAGGCGGCAAAGCAACTAAGGAAACCCTTAGCCATAATTATGAGAGCATCCTTGGACTCAGGGGAGGATCTCACGGACTGGGGATGTGCAAATGTATCCCCAATTCACAAAGAGGGTTCGAAGGGCGACACGAGTAATTACAGACCAGTTAGTTTAACTTCTGTTCCTGGTAAAATAATGGAGTCACTGGTTAAGGTTGCATTGCAGGATCATCTAGACAAGACTGCAGCAATAATTCAGACACAGCGTGGGTTTGTTAAGGGAAAGTCTTGTCTGACAAATTTGCTAGGATATTATGATGTGGTTACAAAGGAACTGGATGCAAAAAATAATTTTATATCATATATTTGGATTTCAGGAAAGCTTTTGACACTGTTGCGCATGGAAGACTATTGTACAAATTGGAGCAGAATGGTATTAAGGGTAAGTTGCTACAATGGATAAAAGGATGGTTAAGTGGGAGAAGACAGAGGGTGGTAATCAATGGGTGCTGCTCTTCTTGGACTAATGTTATTAGTGGAGTCTCACAGGGTTCGGTGTTGGGTCCACTGTTGTATTGTATATTTATCAATGATATTGATGAAGGTATATCAGGCTTAATGTCGAAGTTTGCAGATGATACAAAGGTTGGCAGGGTTGTTAATGACAGTAATGGCAGTGTATTACTGCAACAGGATCTAGATAATTTGGGCAGATGGGCTAAGAAGTGGCAACTGAAGTTTAACCTTGACAAATGCAAAGTACTGCATATGGGTAGAAGTAACCCCAGAAGAATGTACCAACTGTGTGGTACTACACTTAAGGTGGTAGAAAATGAAAAATACTTGGGATTAAATGTGTAGTGAGATATAAAGTTGTTTGAGCAGTGCAGCCAGGCTGCCAGAGTAGATCACGGGGTATTGTCAATGATATATAGGAATTTTGCCAGCAGGGAAAAGGAGGTGATTGTCCCTCTGTATAAGGCAATGGTCAGGCCATGCCTTGAGTACTGCGTACAGGTCTGGAGGCCTCATTTTAGGAAGGATGTAGATTTACTTTTGCGTGTACAGAGAAGGGCAACAAGTTTGGTGAGGGGAACGAAGGGATCCTCTTACCAAGAGAGGCTTAAGTTCTGCAAATTGCAGTGGCTAGAGATTAGGCACCTGCGCGGTGATCTTATTGAGGTATATAAGGCCTTGAATGGGTTGAGCATGCTGAATTCTGATGGGATCTTTCCACTTGTTCAGATTACGAACCTAAGGGGGCATAAATTCAAATTAAGAAAGGACAGATGTAGAATAGATGTGCGGAAATTTGCCTTTAGCCAGCGGGTGGTTAATTGCTGGAACAAACTTCAATCTGTCGTTGTGGAAGTTGACAGGTTAAATAAATTTAAGGAGGAACTTGACCGGCATTTGGAGTGAATGGCGTAATTTTTTTTTTTTTTTTGGTTGCTGCTGCATAAGCTCATACATTTGCTTTCTTGCATTACATGCCACTACTACATGAAGAGGGCTGTCGCCGTTGATCATTATTCCGCCCACAGGAGAACACCACCTCCACCATAAGTGTCGCTTTCTCCGATGTTGGACGGATGGTATCGCATTCGTCGTAGTCTGCAAAAGAAATTACCTTTTGAATCTGTTTGTAGGCTAAAACAGGAGTCATCAGAGAACAGAACTTTACCCTATTTATCTGGGCTCCAAGTCACATGTTCATTGCACCTGTTTTGACAAGCTCTGCAGTGGTTTGGAATTAATGAGATACAAATCAATGGATTTCTTGCATAGAGTCCACTTGAATTGACGTATCGGGTTGGAAATGTTTTCATCAGTGACCACAGCAACCTGAAGAGACAGTTGATGAGGGACATCGTAGGGTTCCATCTTCTGATAGAGGCACACAGCTCTAACAGAAGCTCTTTGAGTCGGATCAACGTTGTTCCATCTCAAAGAATCATCTAAACGACGGTGAGTTATCATCCTCAGTACTGGAGATCTGGCTGTCCCATTGAACAAAAAAAAAAAAAAAATCAGTAAAGTGGTTGCAACCCGTGTTTTTGAAGGCATGGATAATTTGCATATTGTGAAGTTTTGTAAGGTGGTAGAGCGGTTTCTATTGGATACTGGGATTTAGCATGCCAGGATGATGCTTATTCTATCAATTAATTGACTTCAGAGGTAATTAATTAATTCAATAATTGATTAATTTCTGAATGAATGAAGAAGGAACTCGTTCATGTGACAGAGAAGAGCTGTTCCTCATGAGGTCCCAATGATTTAATTTTTTTTTTTTGATTTAATATTTTATCAAGCATCGGATTGAATTTTTTATGGAAACGAGTTCGAGTCATTCGATGACGGAAGGGCTTTATATGAGGTGTTTCACAACATGGCTGAGTTAGTCAGTCTCAGTCGACAGGTTTCTTTGAGCGCTACAGATTCGGTGGCAGGGATTAGAAGCTAAAAGGCGCCACTTTCAAGCAACAAGGGACGAGTACGTAATCATTATATATTCCACCACAGCCAACCCCAGATTTGATGGAATAGTTACATGAGTTGACCATCTTAATCAAAAATTCTCTTTATTAGATTTTAGGGCAAGAAAAAAGGAAATTGTGATTGTTGAATTGCTTGTAAGAATCTTTTGTTTTTAGGTATTTTGTGTTTGAGAAATTTCTAGAATGTTCCAGAAAGGTTTAGAAGACTCCTGAACGTGCCAGGACAGTGTAGAGATTCGAGGATGTTATAGAACGTTGCAGATGCTTCTAGAATGTTCTAGGAAGTGGGAGTGTTGTTTCAATGTTATTGGAGATTGTAGATGATTCTAGAAGATTTTGCCATCATATAAATTAAAGAGTAGGAGATGTAAATTACAAAATGGGACACCCGTCTTTCAGTACAAATTAAGGGTACAATTAAGGGAACACCGCGGAGTTCGCTGTTGGCATGCAATGAGACAAAATAGGGTGTTCCACACATGTTCGATGGGATTTAAGTCTCGTGGTAGCCATCTTAGTCTCTGGATATTTTCAGTTTCAAGCTATTCGTCCAGCACTTGACCGCTCTCTTTGTGCAGTGGCGTTGTCGTGCATGAAAAGAAAATCTGAGCCAACAGAACCCCTGGAAAAGCGCACATTGGATTTGAGGATCTCTTCTTTGCACTTCTGCGCAGTTATGGTAGCATTATCACAACATGAAGAGGGGTGTCGCCGTTCATCATTATTCCGCCCCATACGAGAACACCACCTCCACCACAAGTGTCCCTTTCTCCGATGTTGGATGGATGGTACCGTATTCCTGTGGCTTCTTCCGTGGAGTCCTTTTGAATTGAACCTTCTTGAACACAGTCCAGTTGGAATTGTTTTCATCTGTTACCTGAGCAACCTCAAGAGACAGTTGAAGACAGGACATTGTAGGGTTCTCTCTTCTCTTAGAGGCACATAGCTCTAACTGAAGCTGTTTCAGGTTGCTCCATCTCAAAGAATCATAAAATATTTATGAAAATCATTTTGTTCTGTTAATTTTGTCGACAAGTGTATTTTCACGGGCTGGATATTGCTAATATAAATATTGCTTTACAGTTCCCCAAGACAAAATATATTTAAAATAAGAAGTATGTATTAATTCTTCATCTGAAATATATAAATTGGAAATACTTAAAATATTTTATTATAATCCAGATTTGACCGACTTGATGACATCATCAATAGTCTACAATACTTTATAAATTGTAGTTTCGTAGGAATTTTAAATTATTCCATATGTAATATAAATTTAAGAAAATAATTATTGAACATTCTAATTGAGTTTAACATTATTCTTAAACAATTCTTAAGAGAACATTAATCTAGTTGAAAGACCATTCATGATATTAAATAACTGCCGCAGATAAAAGTTAATAAGAGAAGTACTGAAGCGGGTACTGTCCGTTTCGTTCTTCCTTTCTTGCTGCAAAAGTCGATTGAGTTGTTAAGAGAGTGGTCTTTCCAAAGGGAACTTCATAATATTAAACAAAAATGGTGTTGTGGTCAGAAAACTTTGCAAAGAATTGAAGTAAACTGTTGGCTTGGGTTAAGAGCCATCAACGTTGGTGGTTTTGGGCAGAATAAAGATGAAATGAGGACACAGCGAGAAACTTCGGAAAACTGAGGGACATTTATAAGGGGTGTATAACATTACGAAAAGGTCACATCACAGATGTCGATAGAGGATGCTCAAAAATAAGGTCACATGACATCAGTACGGCATATGATCCCATTCAAACGACTAAACAGACCTGACAGAGATGAACCATGCTCGATAAAGTGGAGAAGGAACACCAGTTTATCAAAACACTTAATTTAGTATACTTAAGATTGAGTGCCAACAAATCCCATTCTTACAACAGCGCAGACCTTAGCTCACTAAATGACCGAGCAGTTGGCTGTTGACTTCCATTGCGACTCCTAAGGGCGTTCCGCACATCTTGCAACAAGAGATTTAAATCTCGTGCTGGATGCCGTAGTCGTTGAATATCTGCAGATTCAAGATATTCGTTTACCACTTGGTCTCTAAGTGCAGCGGCGTTGTCATGAGTGAAAAGAAAATCGGGGCAAACCAAACCCCTGTAAAGGTGCACATAGGATTTGAGGATCTGTTCTCTCTACTTCTGCAGTTACTGTACCCCTGTGTGAACATGAAGAGAGGTTGCTGTTGTTCATTATTCCGCCCTTCACGAGAACACCACCTCCACCCTAAGTGTCCCTTTCTCCAATGTTGGAGGGATGGTACCGCATTCCTCGTTGTCTGCAGATGAAATAACGTCTTGAATCTGCTTGTTGGCTAAAACAAGAGTCATCAGAGAATAGCACTTTACCCCGTTTATCAGGGCTCCAATCACATGTTCATTGCATCAGTTTTGACAAGCTCTGCACTGGTTTGGAATTAATGAAATAGAACTCACTGGAGCCCTTGCATAGAGTCCACTTGAATTGAACCTTCTTAACGCAGTCGGATTTGAAATGTTTTCATATGTGGCCACAGCAACCTGAAGAGACAGTTGATGAGAGGACATGGTAGGGTTCCGTCTTCTGTTAGAGCCACACAGCTCTAACAGAAGCTCTTTGAGAATCTCAAAGAATTATAAGATATTTATTAAAAATCATTTTGTTCTGTTAATTTTGTCGAGCAGTGTATTTTCAAGGACTGGATTTTGCTACTAAAAATGATATTCACCTCACCCCCTTTACAGTTCTCCAAAGGGAAGAAAAAATATATTTAAAATAAGAATTAAAGGTTAGTTCTTTATCTGAAATATTTAATTTGGAAATACCTAAAATATTTTATTTAAATCAAGTTATGGCCGACCTGATGACGTCTTCAATAGGCTACAATACGTTATACATTGTACTTTTTTAGCAGTGTTAAACACTTTTATATATAATTTACATTTATTAAAATAGATATCGAATATTTTCTTTTAGTTTATTAGTATTCTATAATAATTCTTATAAAAACATTGACTTATTAAAGACACCATTAATTATTTTAAATAACTGCCACAGTTGGAAATTAATAAGAAAAGTGGTGTTGTGGCACGCATGTGTTGCCTGTCAGTTAGTTATAATTGCGGTTGCACCTGTATTGATATTAATGAGGAAGGAATGTGATTGGGTGATGCAAAGATAAGTCAGTCACGTGATATATAAATCGATATTCTTTTTTTTCGGGTTTTAATATTCACTGACCTGTCATAAATATCGGGATATACACAAACGACATTTATCATCCGAGAAGTTCTCTGAGATTGAAGCCTGGGCTGTGGGGACCCCAGTCCAACTCTTTGATGCTGATGTTCTTGAACCAGTCCACCCCAGCGAGCATTGTGAAAATAACATTCCTACCTCCGACTATTTTATTCACGCAAAGTATGTTTGTTAATACGAGGGCTGTTTGTAAAGTAAGGTAACATCAATTTGTGAAGTGGAATTGAATCTTAAAAAGTTAATTTTCTTAATTCGTTGTTATTAATTTTCGGCTTATCTTCCATTAAATAGCTCAGCTACAAATGAAGCCACACTGTCAAAAAAAAAAAAAAAAAAAAAACCCTCTCAACATTTACTCTATCCACGAGGACGAGAAGGAAATTGGGGGTTCCCATTTGGTGACGTCATGCGTTTGAAAGTTGTTCAATACCAAGGCAACTCGTGGTGAACGTAAATTCGTTCTCCTGTGAGCATAAAAAGGAATTTTTCCTTTCTAATTGCATGTGTAGACAGCCGGAAATTATTTTTAAAAAATTTGCTGAGGTCACCATGGAAACAATGCACATGATGTGACAGTTGTGTGAGATATTTTTGGACAGGTCGAAGAAGTCAATTTTATTGTGACAGTAGTATTTGCGAAACATCAAGCAATCACTGGTGCGCTGCATAAAATGGGTTTTTCTTTTACTAGAGAATCTCCCATTTGATCGAATTTTATTACTGGAGCCAAAGATAACTTATATCTTAATATTCTTAATGGTGCTCGAATACGTTTTTCAGGGTATGTGGTAAAATAATGTCAGTGATGATTTTTCTTTCGGGTCAACCCTCAGACAGCATCCTCACAGGAAGATCAACAGATTAATCAGTTTACCACGGAAGAGAGATCCCTAATGGAATACAGATTTTGAAGAGAGCCATAAGCACCATGTGGTATCATATGATTTTTCAATGTCCAGCCTGATCATGACAATATGTTCATTTGGGATAAAAGCATTGAATTTGTTGAATTCTGTCCATCAAGAATCATCCACCCAAATTCTAGATAAAAAATTAATCGATTGTGAATCATGTATTCCTCGTGTATTCATCTGGGAAGATCGCCACACGGGTTGGTACCTGTTAACATCTCCCAAAAGGCAGAAAAGAGGTGGAAGCTGAATAATAAATCCTTCATCTCTTTCAAATAGAATTCTTTGTTTGAGGAAAGAGAACTCAAAGCAATACGTTAATCATCGGAGTGATCTGTGGTTAGATTGGTTTCTTGCAAGATGCTTATTGGCCTGTGCTGTTTGATTAGATCATGAATAGGGCGCCGAACGTCCATGTCATTTTCAGCAAAAAGATCTAAGATTGGTTCATCGTGAAGGATACCAACATCAATATCCATTGCGCCTGATGATCCATTACACAGTCAGATGTATCCGATCTTTGTTTGAGGAGCATGGAACTGAGGCTAAGCATCTCCCTTGGCCTGCACTAGACTTAAACTTTATTAAGCCAATGTGGGCATATTTGGAGAGGAGAGTGAGAAGCAGATTTCATCCACCGTCATCATAACTCAAAAACCTTGAAAGGTTCCTCCTTGAAGGGTGGTCCAATATTCCTCTTAAGATAGTTCACAATTTATTTGAATTTATTCCAGGTAGAATAGGGTAGTTCTTCAAGGGTTGTTCTCAATTGGATCGGCCTAGATGGTATGTTACCGTTAACAAGAATAGCTTCTCCTCCATGTACAGGTGATTCTGAGTTCCTATCTCGTCTGTAAATGGTATAATTTGAAAAGTTTGACTCGAGGTGACAAGAACGTTTCCTGTAAGCATACACCTACGGGATTCATTTGTGCTATTAAATCTCTTAAGTCATCAGAATGACTGCTTAGTCCTCTGTAATTCCACTGTGTGATGTTAGGCATTATTTAGTTTTACCTGAGGATGATTCATCTGATTGTTTTTTAGCACGTGGGACATTTTTTCTGGTCTTTTTGGGGGAGGGGAATGGTGGGGCGTCCAATATCCACGGTGTCATCTGCATGGAGTTCTACAATAGACTCCATGACTGAGCAATCCGCTTGAGTGTGATCTTTAGAGACAAAACGGGACATATGGCTTCCCCTCAACCAGCCTGCTGGGTTGGTTGGTTAGTTGGATTGGATATTTTACTGGCGCATCAGCTTCTATGGTTATAATGCGCGAAACTTATGATTTTTGGCTTAATCAATGATGTCTTTTGGTATGATTTTTATATCAAATTGTAGTAGTTTATGCGTTCCAGATATATTAGATTTATCTGAGTATTGATCGTAATGAAAACGAGCCCGTTCCTTTTAAGGATTTAAAGGTAATCTGACGTTCTCGTGTAGGGCAGTCAATTTGAAATAACGGTTTTATCTGTAATAATTTGTTACCATCTTGCTCCTGCCATTTTTGTTACCATCTTGCTCGTGCCATTTTTGTTGCCACTGTGTTTCGCCACTATTTCGAATTGTAATTTTACAGTCCAGGTATGGTATTTTTATGGTATTGTTGATTGGGCTTCCTGGTTGTTTTGCTGCTTGGTCTGCCTGTTCATTGCCATCTATCCCTATATGTCCGGGAACCCTGCAAAACTTAGATTTTGCTGTCGCTTTGCTAGTTTTGTATTTTACATACGGTCCGATGGGTATTTATGGTGGTATCCTCTAAGGCCTGCAGAGCATTGAACGAATCTGTAAATATTATACTGTTGGTGATGTTGGTTAGCTACATATGGTTCCTGGCTAGTTGTATAGCCTCCAGTTCTGGCGTATAAATGCTGTCCTGAGTTGGAAGTAGTTTGGAAATGACGGTATTCGGGAATTTGGCTGCTATTATTTGCCCAGTTTGGTTTCTGTTTTGGAACCATCTGTGTATGTCAGGGGAGAATTACAATGTTGGCTGCGTGTAATTGTTGGAAATTTCGTGTAGGTAGGGAATCCTTGTTCCATTTATGCATATGGAGATTGCATATCGTTTGAATGGTGTCCCAAGGTGGATATGGAATTTTAGGAGTAATTGATATCTGATTGAAATTTCAATTACGTTGCTGGATTAGGTCTCTTAAATGTATTCCTGCTGGATTGTTACCATTTGGATGTGCTCTATATACGTTTTCCAAACTTGGTTCTTGTTGAATTGTCCATGTCGGGTGGTCACGTCTTGAATTTATCTTTGCAGCGTAGTATAACAGCAAGTTTCGTCTCCGGAGTTGTAGTGGTGGTTCATGAGCCTCTGCATGTAGGTTGTGGTCTGGTGAGGTGCGATATGCTCCTAATGCTGTTTGTAAAGCGCTATGGTGCACTGGATGAAGCCACCTCTGGGCACTCAGTTTGGCTGAGTTATACACGGGGGCTCCATAGTCTAGTCGAGATCTTATGAGGGCTCTGTATAATCTCAACAGAGTAACTCTATGTGCACCACAGGTCGTTGCGGACAAGACTCTCAAAATGTTTAATTTTTTTGAGGCAGTTTGTTCTTAGTCGTTTTATATGTTCCAAAAAATGTTAGTTTTTTATCAAGAATAAGACCAAGAAATTTTGTGGTCGGCTTGATTGGGATTAACTGTCTATTAAGTTTTAATTCCTGATATAAATGAAAGTTTCTTTTCCTACAGAAGCGCACGCCTATGGTTTTTTGTGAGGAGATTGTGAAACCATTTCCCTGAGCCCAGTTGCTGGCCTTGTTTATTGCACTTGGGATTGGAAAGAGATACTGAAATCATCTACGGGAAGAGGTGTATTTATGGAGGATGGTATCTGTTGGGTTACAGAGTTTATTTTTATTGCAAACAAGGTGGAACCGAGGACTGATCCCTGTGGTACTCGTTCCTCTTGTCGGAAGACCTTTGAGTGTGTACTTTGTATTCGTACTTGGAAAGTTCGGTGCTGTAAAAAGTTCTGGATGAAAACAGCGAGATGTCCTCTTGGCTTTAAGTTATATACAGGGTGATTCACTACCAGTGCGACAAACTTGCAGGAGGTGTAGGGGGCACAAAGACGACTCGGAATCACATAGCATTGCAGGGTCCGAAATGCCTTCGTCATGCGGTAGAGGACTTTGAACGGGAGGTCGCGTGAACAGCGATCCCGCTGGAAGTCAGCATTTGCGAACCGGATCCCGAGGCAGTAGGATGGAAGAGTATTCAAACGTTGAACTGGCCGACATGCACCTCGCGTATTGAGCTGCGGACTGTAACGGGCGCGCTACGCTGCGCTTCTACCAGGAACGTTTCCCGCACAGGCGTGCTCATCATACGATTTTCGCACGTGTGCACAGAAGGTTAAGTGAGACTGGTTGTTTCACGAGAGGTACCATGAATCGAGAGCGAACAACGAGGACGCCACACAACGAGGAGAATGTCCCACGTCTTGCAGAAGGCAATCCGAGTAAGAGTACTCGAGCGATAGGCCAACGATTGGGTATTTCCCAATCCACTGTATGGAGGATACTGTCAACAAATCAAATGAGTTCATACCATCTGCAACGCGTCCAATCATTGGAGCCTGCGGATTATCCACTCCGGAGGACTTTTGCTACTTGGTTTCTTCAACAGAACCGGTTCGCAAATGCTGACTTCCAGCGGGATCGCTGTTCACGCGACCTCCTGTTCAACGTCCTCTACCGCATGACGAAGGCATTTCGGACCCTGCAATGCTATGTGATTCCGAGTCGTCTTTGTGCCCCCTACACCTCCTGCAAGTTTGTCGCACTGGTAATGAACCACCTGTATGTCCCTGAGAATGCCGTAGCACCAGGCTGTATCGTATACTTTTTCGATATGGAAGAATATCATGACTAAATGTTGTTTTCTATTTTAATGACGAGGTCCAAAGTTGATCAATGTTTCCTGAAGCCACACAGTATCTATTGTTCATTTTTCTTATTTTATCCCAAACTGTTTTAGTATTTGTAGTTCTATTTATGGTTGAGGCGAGACGTATCCAGGAGGCTTTCTTGCATGCCCGTCTGACATATCTCGCTCTCATTTGTTTTTTAGATTGTCTTTGTTAGGACTTTGCGAAAAATATTCCATGCTCTGTCTCTATCTCGTTTTGCTTTGATGCATTCCTCATTCCATCAACGCTTTGGAAATAGAGGAAGTTTGGTAGACGTTTTTGGTATTGATTGTTCTACTGCTTGGCTAATTTGATTCGTTACATATTGTACTGCTTGGTCAATGGTTAGTTGAAGGACTCTGTTCTTCGATTACTGCTAAATTTGTGAATTTTTCCCAGTCTGCTTTGTGAAATGTCCATTTGGGTTTTCGTCTGGATTGACATAGGGTGTCTTTTGTTAAAGTGACAATAATGGGGTTGTGGTCACTGTGTAATGAATCTCCATGAACTCTCCATTCTAAAACAGGATATAAAGCTGGGGAGCATAAAGTAAGGTCTATAGCTGAGCTGGTGCCTGTTGGAAGGTGGAAACACGTGTGTTTTTCAGGAGGATTAGATTTTTGGCATCTATTACTTTTTCTGTTTGATGTTCTCTTTTATTAAAATCAGTATTTCCCCATAAAGGGTGATGTCCATTTAGATCTCCCCATTATACAATAAGGAGGGGTAGTTGATCTATTAGTTCTTCTAAGTTTTCGTAATTTATTTCTTGGTTAGGGGGTAAATGTATTGATACTATTGTTATCAAACTACTTGCTGCTATAGAATTATTTATTCGGGCTCCTCTATTTATAGTGTAGTTCTTGATTAAGATTGAATCGTCAGGTTTTAGATACGTTTCTTGTAAGCAGAAACATATCTGCTTACAGGTTAAGTTGATGTTTTAAATTTTTCTCTCCGTGGTTTGTCTTTTTTTAGGGAAATATGGCTTTCCAGTGTCCTTATATTCCTCGGCAAATATTTCTAGAACGGGTTCTTCTTGTTGTGTTTTTCCTGCTGTGTCCGTTTGTTGAGCAGCATGGTGCATTACTATGGAGGTATCTTCTTTGGTTTTTCCCTGCAGCGGTGAAATTACTGTTGGTGGAACTGAGATAGGGATACTTGCCACTTGGTCTCGTTTCTGCTGTTTTGGGGGAGTTTGAGCCATTTGCGTGCCCAATCCGACAGCGATTCATTTGGTGCGATTGTAACTTCGGTTTGTGATCCCGTTGTTTGTTGGTTCTGGGTTATTTGTACTACTTGAGCTATCTGGGCGTAGGTACGTTTCCTTGTGTTGACTGGTTGTAGTACATCTTCCGCATTCTCGAGAATAGGCAGTGTGGCTTCCACTACAGTTTGGGCATTTAGGTTGCTCGGTTGTGCATTCTTGATTGGTGTGTTCTCGGGAACCACATTTGGCTCATATTGCTATTGCTGTGAATGTCCGTATTTCTGACACCAAACAGGATTTGGGATGTAAGGTCGAATCCGATAGCTTAAATAACCAGCTTTAATCGACGATGGTAAGTCTGGAGTGCGTAAAGTCAGAATGATGAATCTTGTTGAAGTGAGATTTCCATCTTTTTTCGTCATGATCCGTTTCACATTTAATTCTTTCCGACTGCTGAGTTCTTGGAGTAGTTCTTCTTCGGAGAATGTAATTAGGACCACTCGCTGATGACACCTTTTGATGAATTTAGTGTTTTGTGGGAGTAATTGACTGTCAACCCACCAAACGGTGCTGTTTTTAACAGCCGCTCAGAATGTTTTGAGGTGGCTGTTTCGATCAGAAGGTCTCCCTATTGCAGTCTTTTAACCATTTTGGTGATCCAGCAATAGACTCCAAGATTTGCTGAATTAAGAATGGTGATAACTCACCCACAGATTGCATTCATGTTTAAGAAATTTCGAGATTGTTCAAGGATGTCCCAGAAAGGTGTTGAAGACTCCTAAACGTGCCAGGACATTGCAGAAGATTCCAGAATGTAGTAGAAATTTGCGGATGCTTTTAGAATATTCTAGAGTTGTTTCAATGTTATAGAAGATTGTAGATGATTCTAGAATTTTGTAATCATATAAATTGGGGAGTAAGAGCTGTAAATTAGAAGATGGAACACCCATCATTCAGAAAGATTAATTGGTGTAATCTTTGTGTGTTTCTTAACAGAAATGGAATATTGTTAATAATAAGTGGGCTACTGTTGACTTCTTGACGTCATCAGTAGTCCACAATAATTTCTAAATTGTAGATTTATAAGAGTTTGAAATGTTTTATATATTTATAAAAACAAAAACAGAATTTTGTAATTTAGTTTACTGCATAGCCTAAACTTTGCCTACAGTAATTGTTACAAAATCATTAAACAAACCAAGACACTATTAATTATTTTAAATAACTGTCACATTTGAAAATTATTAAGAAAAGTAGTGTTTTGGTAGGCACCTGTTGTCTGTCAATTAATGCTAATTGCTGCTGCGCCTGTGCTGATATTAATGAGGGAGGAATGTGATTGGCTGATGCAAAGATGAGTCGGTCACGTGATCTAATTTAAAAACTATTTCTTTCTTTCGGGTGGCAATAAATCCCATCTTCCATCAGTGCAGACCATAGCTCACGAGCTGATCGAGGAGTTGACTGTTGGCTTGCAATGCGATTCACATGGCCATCCCACAGATGCTCAAAGGGAATTTAAGTCTCGTACTCGCCACGGCAGTCGTTGGATATCTACAGTTTCAAGATATTCTTCCACAACTTGATCTCTAAGTGCAGTGGCGTTGTCATCCATGAAAAGAAAATCTGGGCCAACCGAACCCCTGAAAGGTGCACATAGGATTTGAGGATCTGTTCTCTGCACTTCTGCGCAATTATGGTACCCTTGTCAGAACATTTCGTAAAGCCGTTATTTCGTTCGAATCATGCAGTCATTGTTTTTGTATAGGAAATTCAAATTTTTAATTGAGATAGTTCTAACGTATAATTAGAACTGTTTCTATTAGATAGTGTAGTATTGACATTCAATTAATTTAATTTATTAATTTAAAGTATCATGCCCCAAACTAGAGCAGCAAAGCAACGGGCACAAAGTGGCAGGAGTGCTGTGACTCGGTGAAGAACTGAGAGGAGGGGGGGCGATTCTTCAACGCATCACAGCCTAAAAAAATGTGCGACTTGTAAAATGTTTGCCGAACGGAACATGACATTGCCATGGGGAATGTCTTTGTGTGTGCGCGATGTAAGGAGTGTAAGGAAATCAGGCGACAAGTCAGCGTTGTTATGGGCCTATATGAGAGTTTGAAGGACAGGGTGGATGCCCTCGAAAGATCTAAATTGAGGAGCCCATCAAGCTCTCAGCTGCCCACATCGAGGCACTAACAATGTCTCTAATAATAGATAATGAGATGCTGAAGGCCAAGACGACCAGCACAGAATGTCGGGCAGATATTTTTGATCAACATATACTCTCCTCAGGAGGTTCCCATGGAGGAAATCAATCGTTGATGAAAAAGACTTTTGCAGAGGCTGCAAAATCAAATTGGGGCCGACTTGATCCTGAGCGATCCCATCCATTGGAGAAAGTTAATTCCGGAAGACGGGGCGAAAAGTCTAAACAACTATCAACAGAAATGTCAAATGAACCACAGATGGTGGCCCATTCAGAGCCTGCCAAAACCCCCCGGATTTCTCGACCTGGTGATCCACGCAATATACTAATCCTAAGACCCACTGCTGACTCAGTGATACAGTCCAGTCAAGACATTAGGAATGCGGTGACAAACACACTCAAAACCGAATATAAAGAAATGAAAGTAAAGAACATCAGACTCCTCCGGAACAAGGGTTTGTTAGTAGAAACAACAAACTCATCTGATGCCACCAAAATCTGTACCTTGCCTGCACTCAAGAATGCAGGACTTTCAATAGAAAAGCCCAAAATGTCAAACCCAACAATTTTAGTCTATGGAGTTCCAAAAGATTATAGTAAGGCAGATATCTTGGACGACCTGTATCATAAAAATTTAAAAGATTATTCCTTCTCACAACAGGAGGTAAACGAGGGTACAACATTTAGGTTCAGCTCAGGTTCTGGAAACAGTATTACTAACTGGGTGATTGGATTCAGTCCTCAACTTCTCCAATGTTTACTTCGAAACGATCGAATATATTTAGGCTTTACATCGCATAAGTTCAGAAAATTCACCGTAGTTAACAAATGTTTCAGGTGCCTGGCCTACGGGCACTCTGCACAAAATTGCTCTCATAAAACCGTGTCATGTAGTCACTGTGCCAATGGGGGTCACATCTTCGCAGAGTGCCCCAACAGAGAAGAATCACCAAAATGCATAAACTGTAAACGCAAGAACGAGGACTTCAATTGCTCAGTCAGGGATGGAAAGTGCCCCGAGTTTTTAAAAGCGATGGAACTAGCAAATAAGCGTATCGTTGATGGATAATACAACTACAAGCAGACATAACTTTGGCTACTCTCAAAATACAGACACAATTAGAATTTTACAGATAAACGCACAGCGCTCTCGAGCCGCAGCAGATGAGATCAGAAACGTAGCCATAGAACATAATTATGACATTGTCTGCCTACAGGAACCGTACTATTCATCCCAAGTAGGTGGAACAGCGCATAAAATCATGGGCTACCCCAATTCCACTAGCATCATAGCAACTTGTGATCCTCCACCCAAAACTGCAATTGTTGTGTTTAATAACGAACTAGTTATTACTGCGATTAGAGGAGAATGCTACCTGTATCCTCGTATCCTCTAGTTCCATCTCTTTCTACCTAACTTCACTATACTGTCCCCCCTCAGAAGAAGTGCATGTAGCATTGCACCTACTGGACAAGATCTGTGATAAATTCGCGAATAATAACTTGGTGGTGGCGGCGTACCTGAACGCCAAATCGACGTTCTCGAACAGTGGCTTCACTGATCCTCGGGGAGCTCAATTTGAAGATTTAATTATGGCTCACAGCCTTTGTATTAAAAATATACTTTGTATTAAAAGTAAATAAACCATTTACTTTCTCCACTACCAACGGAGAATCAAACATTGACGTCACACTTACTTCCATAAGGATGGAAGACAAAACTGGAGACTGGGACGTGAAACCCTCCTTGGTGAACAGCGATCACAGGGCTATCACGTTCAACATATCAAAGAACTCCCAACACAATGACTTGACTGTCCATGACTTGACTGTCCATGACTTAAGAAGATACCGTATGGATAAAGTCAACTGGAAAAAATTCGAGGATTATCTGTGTACGGTATTTAATGGGGAGGATGCTGAAGCATTAAACCAACTATCGGCTTCAGAATATGTAGACACTGTTCAGCAACATCTGTATATAGCTATGTCAAACTCAAGAAAAAGGAAACATATAAGAAAGCCTTCAGTGCCATGGTGGAACGCTCAGCTTTCTGATTTGAGGCTTCAAACTCAACAAGCCAGACGCTTATATCAGCGTAGTAGACATCTTTCTAACGAGGACGTTGAAAGGCTGAAAAACAGTTATAGAGAGAAAAGGAAATTATTCCATCGAGCTATATCTGAAAGTAAGAGGACCTGCTGGCAAAACTTGGTCAAGGATGTTGGGAATACCAACCCCTGGGGGATCATATATAAAATAATGAGGAATAAACTGATAAGTGGAGATATCTATCAGACTGTAATTAGTAATAACCTAGAAACAACAGACTGGCACTCTACTGTCGGAACGATCGTTGATAATTTGTTTCCAAAGGATCTGCCTCACTGTGATACTCCAGAACAGGCAGAGATCAGGAGGAAAAACCAGAATTATGTTGGATCTACCGATGTTTGCCTTTTCACTCTCGTGGAACTAGGAGCTGCTACTGCTAAACTCAATAAGAAAAAATGCCCTGGCATTGACTTGCTAGAGAATTTGGTAATTGTGAAATTTTTTAAACTGTTTCCCAATATCCTACTGAATATGTACAATAAATGCTTCCTCGAAGGACTTTTTCCCAAACCCTGGAAACTAGCTCTACTGAAAATTTTATATAAACCTGGAAAAGTCAAAACAAACCCAAGGGCGTACAGACCAATATCCCTCCTGGCTAACTTAGGGAAACTTTTTGAGAGATTAATTTCTCCCAGAATTGCAAGCATGTTATCGGACCAGTAATTGTGCTCAGATCATCAACACGGATTCAAAAAGGGTCACTCGACCGAAGACGCTATAATCTCTCTTCTGAAATACATCCAGGATTCTCACAGCAAGTATGTCTTGGTGGTGTTCGTGGACTTCGAGGGCGCATTCGACTCCCTCTGGTGGGAGAGCGCCCTCGGGTCGCTACGTTCAGCCATGTGTGATAATCATATCTACCAAATTATGAGATCATACTTTCAAGACAGACAGATCAAGGTTTGTGCCAAACACCTGACTTACAGCACGACTGCTTCCAGAGGGTGCCCGCAGGGTTCAGTCCTGGGGCCTCTCCTCTGGAATGCAGTCTTAGACCAATGGCTGACAAAGGAAAATGGAGATTGCCTAAAAATTGCATATGCAGACGACTTGGCGGTTGGCGTTACTGGAATGTCGAGAGCAATCTTGGAACAAAAGATCCAAACAATATTGGATGATTTATCCAACTGGGCCAATCTAAATAAGCTCAAAATTTCCCGTACAAAGACTAATTTCATGGTTTTTCGAAAGCAATTCAATTATGGCAGACCTCCCAGAGTTATCCTAAATGGCTTACAAATCCCCTACGTATCCAGGACCAAGTACTTGGGACTCACAATCGATGACAAACTAAACTTTCATACTCGCGTATCCAAAATTTCTGAGAAAATTAAAAACTTCACGGCTGGAATTGCAAGGATTTCCAGAAAAGAATGGGGCCTTAGCAAAAAGACATTGTCTTTATACTATAAGACAATCTTCCTACCGATTGCTGCGTACGCAACAGGTGTTTGGTTTTGGAGGGTCTCAAAAACTAAGATTAGGACTAAACTTCTTTCATTACAGCGTTCGGTGTTGCTCACACTTCTACAAGCTCCTAGGACAGTGTCCAATAATGCTCTACAAGTTCTAGCAGGAACCCTGCCTCTGAATCTTTATATCTCCTACAGGGGTATGATCTACAATCTCAAAAAAGGAATTTCTGTAAATATTTTTAACATTGTAACAGACCCTAGGAACAGAATAAAAGAGGAAAAACGAAGACTCTGGAAGGAACTCACCGCTGTTTGGCAGCAAAGATGGGCTGAAGGTGAACATGGTGAGGTTACACGAAGATACATTTCAAATGTTGAATTCGCATCATTACCCACAGTCTCAAAATGGTTTGTGCCTAGCATGACTACCTCATATTTAATGACTGGCCACGGATCGCTCAGGGCTAAACTCTTCGAAAGGAGCCTTGAGCCTGATCCTTTCTGTCACTGCGGAGCATCTAAGACATGGCAGCACGTTCTCTTTGAATGTAATGATTATTCGAATGAAAGACAGGTACTGCTGAGTAAAATAAATAATCTCTCAGAAAATAATGTACATTTGCTCGTCGAAAATTCTGACGTCTTCACTACATTTCAACAGTTCTCTGCGGCAGTTTTCAAGAAAAGACTTGCGGCTAGAAACTCTACTGCGGAGTCATAATGATCCAGATTAACTCACTTTTGGGAAGAACATATCGGAAGATAGCCATCAACGCAACAGGAAATGACAGGTAGACCCCTTTCTCCTCTAAGTGATGCTGGACGGCTCACTGAGAAGCTTTGTGTATAAACGGGCCTAAATTATTAGGAAGCTAACCTTGACGAATTGTAAATAATTGCTTATCCGTACAGTTAAGAATACCCATACTTCTGTGCACCCGAACACACTTCTCTCTTATGAAATCTTATTAAAAATACATAAATAAAATAAAATAAGATCTTCTCCCCATAAGAAGAATCCTGCAATAATCTGAAATGCCATCAAGCCAATTGAACACAAAAAACTCCAATTTCTGCTGCTCTGTGACTGATAATTTATAGCTACACGTACAGAAAAACCTTCTGCAAGAACGCTAGTGTTACTGCGAGTGCTTTAATGCATGCTGGGAACTTCCTCTCCTGCCTAAAGCTCAGGAATACCATGTGAACTTTCTACATGGAACTTCTATCGCCCAATACTCTACAAGCTCAGATTCTACCGGGGAAGAAATTAAATGAGACTATATATTTCCTGAACAGTTAGACTACTGGACAGTCTTTACAATTGTACAAAACAGAAATACATGTAACTATTGGCAAGTAACAACTAATGTTGCTGTAAAAACGACTGTAAATAATTCTCAAATTCTGTTGCTAAAACTGTCAAACAGAGAGACTGGTAAACCTCACTGTAATGTAAATAGTGATCAATGTTAACAGTTTATTTCCTTGTTAATGCTAAACTTAATAGGATAACTGATATATAATGCTACTGATAACTGCAGGGTTCTTTAAAAATGTTTGTCTTGGCTGTGTGACTTCAATGGGTTTTTGGAGCTCCAGCCTTGTTTTTTTTTTTTTTTTTTTTTTTTTTTGCGGGCTCCCAGGCCTGGGCAGCCTGTGAGCGGGATAGCGGGCACCCACTGGTATTGCACTACCTCCAGTTGGTGCGGGATTTCGAGTACTTTTGCATGTAAGAGGGAAAAAAAATCCCAGGCCCGGCTATTCGCGCCTGGGGACAGGCACCAGACAGCAGCTGCACAGGTATTGGCTGCTCCTTTGCAGAGGTCCTACATTCAATACGGATCCACTAGGTGGAGATGGGCTATGCCTAGGGGCCACACTTGATACCAGGACACACACGTGTTTTGTACTGTGTTTCCTCAACTGAACAAAATTATATATGAGAATGAAAATGTACATAAAATTGTATATAAATTATTGTATATGTTTCTTGAGATTGTACATAATATTGGAGTGTGTAAATAAATGAAAAATGACCTTTCCGCATCCTCTGTATTTGGTGGTGACGGGCTCGAACCCCGGTCTAATCAAGAAGCATGTGTTATGCACTGCTGCTCCATCCCACCTGGCTATTGTACTCATTCGAGAAGGACTGAACAATTGTACAGAGAAATAGAGTGGGCCAGTAAATCGGAATGTCTTATAATGGGGGATTTTAACTTCCCAGATATTGACTGGAACTTGTGGATTGGTCACTCACACACTAGCAAGGCTTTTGTGGATTTATTGGATGATTGTTTTCTGCAGCAGCATGTTCGAGAGGCAACCAGAGAGGGTAATACTCTTGATCTGGTTATCAGCAGTGATCATTCGTGTATTGAGAATTTGCAGTTAACGAACCACTAGGTGGCAATGATCACAGTGTGCTGAAGTGGGATTTACTCAAAGATTTAATTACCATCAGGGGTAAAGGAAAAGGGTTTTTGCTTCCGTAAAGGCGAGTACAGTGGTCGCAGACAGTTTTTAAATTCTGTACAGTGGGACCAACTGATGATGTTACCAACAGTACATTCTAAGTGGGAAGCATTCAAGGAATTAATCGTGGAAGCTACTAAAAGTTTCATACCTATTAAGAAATATTGTTCAAGGTTTAGGCCTAAATGGTTGTCAAATGAACTAATGAGACTCGTAACAGAGAAGAAAAATGCATGGGATGCATATAAATTATCAAGCGACTCAGAAGCCTATGGCAGATATAAGCTAGTCTGTAATCAGGTCACAAAGGAGGTAAGGCAGGCGAAGGCAGATTAGGAGAAATCCTTGGCAAAAGATACTAAGAAAAACAGCAAGGATTTCTTTACTTATATTTCAAGCTATTCCTCCACCACTTGACCGCTCTCTTTGTGCAGTGGCGTTGTCGTGCATGAAAAGAAAATCTGAGCCAACCGAACCGCTGGAAAAGCGCATATTAGATTTGAGGATCTCTTCTTTGCACTTCTGCGCGGTTATGGTAGCCTTATCACAACATGAAGAGGGGTGTCGCCGTTCATCATTATTCCGCCCCATACGAGAACACCACCTCCACCATAAGTGTCCCTTTCTCCGATGTTGGATGGATGGTACCGTATTCCTGTTGCTTCTTCCGTGGAGTCCTTTTGAATTGAACCTTCTTGAACACAGTCCAGTTGGAATTGTTTTCATCTGTTACCTGAGCAACCTCAAGAGACAGTTGAAGACAGGACATCGTAGGGTTCTCTCTTCTCTTAGAGGCACATAGCTCTAACTGAAGCTGTTTCAGGTTGCTCCATCTCAAAGAATCATAAAATATTTATGAAAATCATTTTGTTCTGTTAATTTTGTCGACAAGTGTATTTTCACGGACTGGATATTGCTAGTACAAATGATATTCACCTCCCCCACTTTACAGTTCTCCAAAAGGAAGAAAAAATATATTTAAAATAAGAAGGATGTATTAATTCTTCATCTGAAATATATAAATTGGAAATACTTAAAATATTTTATTATAATCGAGATGTGGCCGACTTGATGACGTCATCAATAGTCTACCATACTTTATAAATTGTAGTTTCTGAGGAATTTTAAATTATTCCATATGTAATATAAATTTATGAAAATAATTATTGAACATTCTAATTGAGTTTAACATTATAAACACCATTCATGATATTAAATAACTGCCACAGATAAATGTTAATAAGAGAAGTACTGCTGTGGCGACGTGTAGTGGCCGTCTCCTCCCTCGTCTTTGCTTCGTCGTCTCTGCAAAATTCGATTGAGTTGTTAAGAGAGTGGTCTTTCCAAAGGGAAAACGTTGACAAAGAATTGAAATAAACTGTTGGCTTGGGTTAAGGGCCATCAATGTTGGTGGTTTTGGGCAGAATAAAGATGAAATGAGGACACAGCGAGAAACTTCGGAAAACTATGAGGTCACATCACAGAAGTCGATAGACGATGGTCACGTTACATCAGTACGGCATATGATCCCCTGCAAACGGCTAAACAGACTTGTCAGCGATTAACCATGCTCGATAAAGTGGTGTCCTTAAGATTCAGTGGCAACAAATCAATTCGTCTATCAGCGCAGACCTTAGCTCACTAAATGGCCAAGGAGTTGGCTGTTGACTTCCAATTCGACTGGTAAGGGCGTTCCACACATCTTCCAAGGGATTTAAATCTCGTTCTGGCCGCCGTAGTCAATGAATATCTGCAGATTTAAGATTTTTCCACTTGGTCTCTAAGTGCAGTGGCGGTGTCATGCGTGAAAAGAAAATCTGGGCCAACCGAATCCCCAAAAAGGTGCACATACGATTTGAGGATTTGTTCTCTCTACTTCTGCAGTTGCTGTTCCCCTGTGAGAACATGAAGATGGGTGTCGCCGTTGTTCAATATTCTGCCACAAACGAGAACACCGCCTCCACCATAAGTGACCCTTTCTCCGATGTTGTAGGGATGGTACCGTATTCCTTGTTGTCTCCAGATGAAAATAGGTCTTTAATCTGTTTGAAGGCTAAAACGGGACCCATCGGAGAACAGAACTGTATCACATTTGTCAGGGATCCAAGACTCTTGTTCATGGCACCAGTTTTGACGAGCTCTGCAGTAATTTGGGGTCGATGGTATACAAAGCAAAGCATCCCATACGTGGAGTCCACTTGAATTGAACTCTCTTAAAACAGTCCGGTTGGAAATTTTTACAACTGCGGACTCAGCAACCTCAAGAGACAGTTCAGGACAGGACATCGTAGGGTTCCGTGTTCTGTCAGAGCCACACAGCTCTAACAGAAGCTCTTTGAGATGGAGCAACGTCCAACGTTGCTTCATCTCAAAGAATCATCAAACGAAGGTGAGTTGTCATCCTCAGTACTGGAGATGTTGCTGTTCCACTGAGAAAACAAAAAATCAGGTCGCCACCCTTGTTTCAATAGGCATGAATAATTTGCATAATGTGCGATTCTGCAAGGTCGCAGATCGATTTCTATTGGATACTGCGATAAAAATATTTATGAAAATCAATTTGTTCTGTTAATTTGGTCAAGCAGTGTATTTTCATGGGTTGGATTTTGCTGCTATTCACTTCCCCATCCCCTTTACAGTTCCCCAAAAAGAAATAAATATATTTAAAATAAGAAGGAAATATTAATTCTTCATCTGAATTATATAAATTGGAAATACTTGAAATATTTTATTTTAATCCAGATATGGCCGATCTGATGATATCATCAGTCTTCTACAATACTCTATAAATTGTAGTCTTATAGGAGTTATAAATACTTTTATATAAAATATTCATTTATAAAAATAAATATCGAATATGCTAATTTAGTTTATTAATAACCTAAAATAATTCTTATAAAAATATTAATCAAGCTGAGACCCCATTATTAATTATAAATAACTGCACGGTTAGAAATTAATAAAAAACTAGATTGTAATGCGCATGTGTTACATTTCAATTATGGCCCATTTCGGCTTTGCTTTTACTGATATTAATAAAGAAGTAATCTGATTGGCTGATGCAGAAAATTTCCATAATTAGTTTTTGGGTAAGCCTTCCATTTAATAGCTTAGATTCAAATGAAGCCACATTGTCAAGATAATAATAAACATCGCGTTTTTTACGCTACCAACAAGGGCGAGAAACAAGCTCGAGGTTCACATTTGGTATGTCTTGTGTTTGAAACCAAGGCAACTCGTGGTGAAGGCTAGTTCGTATTTTTCCTATTTTTCTGGGCTGAGGTAACCATTCAACAATGCACGTGATGTGACGGATGTGTGTGAGATATTTTTGGACAGTTGGAAAAAGTGTGTTTCATTGTGACAGTAGTATTTGAGAAACAGTGAACATTCACTGGTGCGGTGCTTGGTAAAGTTCAAATTTATACACAATATACATTGACTTGCCACTTTATTAGGTACACCTACCCCTTTCAAAAAGTCTTGATAGATAGAAAAGTGGGTATAATCAAAGTCCCCCGCACCGAGTAGAAAAGACCCGAGTTCAAATCCCGTCAGTTAAGCAAATTTTTCGAGTCTTTTCACAACGTGGCTGAGTTAGTCGGTCTCAGAAAGGACAGTATGGTTTTTCTACAGGAAACTCCAGTTTTTCATCCAGCAAATTTACCATATTATAACAGCGCAATATGGCCTAAGTCCTGATGTTCCACAATAACCAACCTTAAAAAATGGACTTCTCCTTCAGTAACAGCACCATGTGTTCGTACTACCAACTATTAAGGGAAGATATCCGGGTATTGATGGATGCACTGATTCAGTGCTTTTTAATTACAGTGCAATACGGAGCCAACTCGTGGCGAAGTGAGATTGTTAGCGAGAGAATGATTAACATCTTATTACTTTGTCCATATAGCTCATGATTTACTAGATGATGGTGTACCAATACTTTGGGAGGGCAGTATATAGTATAATGGTATCTATGAGATTGCAATAAATCCTGTTTATAAGTAGTTCAGTACCGAGACAACTCGTGAAAGCAATATTTCGTTTTTAGTTATGTTACACTAATTCACAAAATTCCGTTTATCTTTGACTCTTGCAAAGATGGATTCCATCGATCCCTGAAGAAACCATTGCCCATTAATTTCCCCAACCACATCTCAAAGGAGGACAAATCCTTCAACTCGAACTCCTTTAACAAAACCACTTCCAGATTCTGTCTGAGACTCGTTAATTATATTTTAAGATTTTTAAAAGTTTCTCCTTGAAAAATTAACAAATCTATCGAAGAAATACGCCTTAGCACACACTAAGATAATAAATTTAAAAGACTTACCGCTTTACGAAGTTCAGCGTTGCTGTTCCTCTTTGGGTTAAAATTTTATCAAAGAATTCAGTTCTTTTATCAGTTCTAAACCTGGAAAACGCCAGCGATTTTACCCCCCTCCTATTTTATATCTTCCATCAGTCTCCTAGGGACAGTTTCGAACTATTGGATTGCTGAATTTTCTTACCTGATAAGGAGAAGTCATCATAATATCTTACACGTAGAATACTTTACTTGCTACCTGCTGCTAACACGTCAGTATTATACTTCAGCTGCGCTGGAAGATTCTTAAATCTTCCACTTGTGGCTCCATCTAGTGAGAAGAACACAAATTGAACAACCGCGCGCTTCATATTTGGTACGTAAAAGATTCTTTTTTTCTAAGAATAGGAGTAGAAGAATCCTTTAGCGAGATGGACAGCAGTGAGTCTTAGAAGGATTGAAAACAACTAAGTTGTCCTTGCCCCACTGGAGAATTACCTGGAGATAGGCGTTTAGGGAATTGGTTATTCGAGAAGATTGAGCTGTTTGAGCATGGAAGGTTTCTTAAACTGAATGGTGGAATGCAATGTGCATCATCAGCAGAACTATGGATAGGATTTCTGATCAATGGATGAAGGTCATTAATATACAAGACGAAAAGAGTGGGGGAAAGAACTGAACCTTGCAGAACACAAGTGGAGAAGACAGAGGGCCATCTACCATCACCTGCAATGAGTGGTCAGAGAGAAAACTGGATACCCAATTCCAAAATCAGTTGCAAAATCATAAGATGGAAGCTTATTTAGTGGACCTTTATGCCAAACTCAATCAAAAGCCTTCGAAATGTCAAGAGCAACTGATTGTGTTTTACCAAACTTTTCGGTTGAATTTGTCCAAAGATGGGACATAAGACAGAATGTCACCAGTGGATCGCCACTAATCCATAATGGCCATCGTTGATCAGATGGAAGGTTTCTAGGTAGGTTAAGAGTTGGCGGTTAATTGAGTCCTCCATTACTTTAGAAAGAGTAGAAGTAATTGCAATGGGACAATAATTGGATGGGATGGATTTGTCATCAATTTTAGGAACTGGCTGGATATGAGCAAATTTCCAAGCAGAAGGAAAAACACCGTTGGAATAAGAAAGTGAAAAACGCGGCAAACAATAGGAGTAACTTCAAGAGCACAGGTTTTGAGAACAAGTGGAGAAATACAATCGGGACCTGGAGCTTTCTTAGCATCAAGATTCGTCAAAATCCTTCTGACATCCTTTTGATGGAAGATCACAGGAGACGCTGAATGGAGTGTACTGGGAATTATGGAAGGTGGTTTACCAAAATCATCAATACACGAGTTGGAAGATAAACAGGATGCTATCAGGTCAGCTTTATCTTTGGCAATAGAACCATTTGGATTTGAGAGAGGTGGGAATACAGATGGACAAAAGCCAATATCTTGGCAAGAGACCAGAATGATCGGTTACCATTTGGACAAGAATAAAGTTTTCTACTCTTAGTCTTTTTAAAATCAAGTTTGGACTGATTAATAACTGCTTTACAATTGTTGCTGTAAACTGTTGAAAAGTTGGACTGGAGAAAGTCAAGTTTCAAAGAGAGGAAGTCCAAGAGTTCAAAGTGATTGGAGGACAAGAAGAAAGGACATTCCAAATTACCAATCTCTGACAGGGAATATCGGAAGGGACATATGCACAAGTACCACCCTTGAAGCGAAAGGAATCATACTGCGAATAAGGTTTATGAATTTTTTGCAAGTCAGTGTAGCATAAAGAGAATTTTCTGCAGTTTTTATTGTTAATATAAGTGCCAACCGATTTCTAGGACAAACGAAATTGAGTTGTATTCGCCAACTTGATGCAATGAAAGCTGTGATTGCATCATCAAGCCATCCAGATATTGAATTAAGGTTTCTAATATTTTTTGCCAGTGAGTAGAATAAAGAGAATTTTCTCTGATTGCATCATCACGATATGATGTAATCAGAGCTGTGATTGCGTCATCATGTTACGCAACTCTGACATTCAGATCTTGTAGAAAGGTGTATTTTTGGCGTACTGCAGTGTAAGAAGCCTGCATGATCAGATTTATTATTTATTTTGATGTTTTAATTATGTTAAAATATCTACACTATCCACAAAAAATATAGGAATAAAAGTGGTTCGCACCAATGGTGTATGTTTAACCCTCCAAGCAGAAAGTACATCCGTGGAATCATTTTGATCGCCTGTCTGCGCAGGTTTTTCAGAAGGGTAGTCAATAACACGCGCACATTCCTGCAAGTAAGATGATCCAGAGAGCATCTCTTAACGTCATCCTTGTCGCATCTTACGAGTTCTCCTAAGTGGAAAAAGGCGTGACGTTTTATTTGCGACCTTTATCATGGAGTCGAACCCATTCATCAACATCTCGGGGATCTGTCTGTCCCGTGTGAGGGATCCAAACGAAATCGGCCCAGAAATCATTAATCATGCTTTCTTTTTTTTTTTTATGCCCCACCAATTCTCTTTTACGAAAGAGTAATGCACTAAAAGCACGTTTTGTGAAGAAACCCCCCCCCAAGAAAATCTTCCTCCTTTGTGAAAAATGTTGTTAGAGAAGTTTAGGAGAAAATTCGCTTCTTCCATCTGTCTATTGTGTTTATTGAATGAGAGGAAAGAAAGAAAGAAAACTCGGAATAAACTGTGACATATGATTAAAGTCTGTAGTTTTCAATAGGATTTGATAAAAAGGTTCAATAGGGTCGATAAACAGCGCAAAAGATTTCAAACAAGAAGTGATAGTTAGTGCATCACTCTTAAATATTCGCGAGAACTGAAATCCGTGATTTCCGCTATCGTTTATGCACATTTTTGTAAAACAGAAACGTTTACGTCCATATACGTCACAGGCATGCATGCAAATTTTCAGGTTTCAAGTTAGATACGAGTTTATTTTAATAAATCCATGATATGCCTCAGGATAATCCTGCAGTACATCCTTAATCATGGATTTCATCATTTATTTTACCCATTTCACCTATCTACACTCATTGGCCAGAGAATTAGAAACCTTTATTTAACATGTAGTAGAACAGCCTGAATTACAGTCCTTAGCAGCGTAGCTCTAGGTTTGACCATCAGGATATTTGTCTTCCCTATGACCTGAGTGACCTGGGACATAATTTTTTGGCCAGTGAGTGCATTTTAGCGTGATAATATCTCCTCCATTAGAGAGCTAAAAGTACTTTCTTTCTTCCTTCATTACTCTCAAGGCATCTTACCTTTCTTTCAACATCCGGGTGTTCTCAACTTTATCTGCGACTCAGGGGAGGAAGTCTTTTTCACCGCCCGGGGTCCTCACAATGATCATCTTTCTGTACTCCGAATTGAGGAGAGAAGCGTCTGTGTACAGCATCATTCCACTGCACCCTCACTGCGCATTGTGCTTCTTCCGAGATCAATCTGTCACTCGGGGAAAAGGAGAAAAAAAAAAAAAAAGGAGAAATCGCCTCACTTGGGAAGGTAACTGCACGTCCGTGCTTAACTTCATTAAAAAAGGTGGCGATGCGCCTGCAGGAGAAATCTGAACCGAGAAATATTAAAGTCCCGAAGGCTGTAAGAAGGAGAAAGTGTTTCAACGAATTTCTTAATATGAAAGATGGACAGAAGAAAGTTGTCCCTTGTGGTATAATAACCAGCGGTGTTGGTTAGCCTTGTAGGCACACCTCCTACGAAGGAGAACAAATAGGCGAAATTAGCTCCTTTATTAAAATCTTGTTTATCTGCAGAGAAAAGAGAAACTGAGAAAAAATATGGGGTTGATCAGTGGGGGGGGGAAAGGTGGATCATGAGAGATGTAAATGCTAATGAAAAAAATAATGGGAAAAACTACACTAGCGCAAAAGTTGGGGAACAGAGAAAATGGTGTTACACACTCTTGGGTTAGAGAATAATCAACTGGATCCCCTGCTGAAACAATTTCATTCTTTGGTACATCCCTAGAGGAACAGAAGAGAGAAGAAAGAAAGAAGGAAAAAGAGAGGACATGGATCAGGGCAGAAAGAGAAGAGAAAAGGGAAGAAGTAGACGCAGAGAGGAAGACAAGGGGAGAAAAAGAATGGAAGAAAGAAAACGAGAGAGAGAGAGAGAGAGAGAGAGAGAGAGAGAGAGAGAGAGAGAGAGAGAGACAGAACGAAAGAAATAAAAAGGAAAGGGAAATATAAAAGAGAAATGGATGAAGGGAGAGAAAAAGAAAAGGAAAGGGAACCATAAACAAGAAACAAAGAAAGAGAGAGAAGGGAAAAAATTAGAAATGGACAAAAAAAAAGAGGAAGAAAAAGAGAAGTGGATGAAGAGAGAAAGGAAAGAAGTGGATGAAAAGAGAGAGAAAGAAAGACAGAGAGAATGAAATTGAGAGAAAAAGAATAGAAGAAAGAAAAGGATATATACAGAGAGAAAGAACGAAAGAAACAAAAAGAAAAGGAAAAGATAAAAGACAAATGGATGAAGAGAGAGAGAAAAGAAAGAAAACTGTGAACAGAGAAAAAAAGAAAGAGAGAGAGAGACAGAACGAAAAGGGAAAAAAGAAAAAAGAGAAGTGCATGAAGAGAGAAAGAAAGAGAAAAGGGAAGAAATGAACGAATAGAAAAGCAAAGAGAGAGAGAGAGAATGAAAATGAGAGAAAAAGAACGGAAGAAAGAAAATGATAGAGAGAGAAAGAACGAACGAAAGAAACAAAAAGGAAAGGGAAAGATAAAATAGAAATGGATGAAGACAGAGAGAAAAGAAAGGAAACCACGAACAGAGAAACAAAGAAAGAGAGAGAAGATAAATGGGAAAGCGAGAGAGAGAGAGAGAGAAAGAGAAAGGGGAGGAAAAAGAGAAATGGATGAAGAAAGAAAGAAAGAAAGAAAGAAAGAGAGAATGAAAATGAGAGAAAACGAATGGAAGAAAGAAAAGGATAAAGGGAGAAAGAAGGAACAAAAGAAACCAAAGGGATATGGAAAGATAAAAGATAAATGGACGAAAGAGAGAAAAGATAAAAAGAAAGGAAACGTATGAACAGGAGAAACAAAGAAAGAAAGAAAGAGATAGAGAGGGGAAAAAAAGGACAAAGGGAGAAAAAAAGGGAAAGAGGAGGAAAATGCGAGGTGTGTGAAGAGAGAAAGAAAGAAAAGGGGAAAGAAATGGGTGGACAGAGAGAGAGAGAGAATAAATAGTAAAAAGAAAGAGATCAAGAGACAAAAAAAGACGGAATATTGAACACAGAGTGAAAGAAGGATAGAAAGAATGGAAGAAATAAAGGGAAAGATAAAAGAGAAGAAATGGATGAAGAGAGAAAGACAGAAAGAGAAAAGGGGAAGAAATGGACGAACGGAGAAAGAGAGAGAGAGAGTTATGGGTGTTTAGTGGCGCATAAGCTACAATGGCAATAGTGCGCCTATCCGTAGGGATTTGTGTGAAGTAATTCCGAACTGAAGACACTTCAATTTCATTCCAGAATGAGCCCTGTTCAGAGTCGAGGACACTTTCCAATTTTGGGTCCTCTCCTCTTTCTACTTTTCGAAAGTTTATTATTAGTGGGGGGGGGGGGATGCCAAACCTCTTCCCACTGTGCTACGACGACACCTTAGTCAGACGCTGGAATATGTGAAGGGAATTTCTCAACTCTGTCACATATCGAGATTAAGTAACTGTGGATTGAAGCGCATTGGGTGATGAATAGGATGTGGACAGCAACGTTTCATTTTGGCTGCACATTTAAGCAGTAACATTTTTCTGTGATGATTCAAAGGGGCTTCGTTCGCTTCAATTTATGGACTGAGTTAGAAACGTCCTGAAGGCTCGAAGTGCAATCCGTAATGCATTGCGTTGTATAGGGTCCAACTAGCGTAGTACACTCCTTCGGGCAGAATCATGGACTGGAGTCCCATAATCCAAACGGGACCTGATCAGCGCTCTACATGATCTGCTCTCCAAGACAGGGCAGACAAAGATCTTAATATGTTCAAGGCAGGTATTAGGTACAAATTTAACATGTTCAAGGAAGATTAACTTGTTGTCAAGGGTTAATCCCAAGAACCTGATGTTGTTGGTAATCGGAACTATCAAATGCCTTCTCTATTAGACGTTGGTCTTCAATGATCCCAACGATTCGTCTGTGGATCATTTTCTCAAGGATTTTACCTAGGCAACTGGAGAAGGAACTGTAAGGGCTGCAAGGAACTTTTCCAGGTTTCAAAAGGGCCAGAACTGTGGCGTGGTGCCAAGATTCGTGTGGTTCTAATGGCTTGTAGAAGTTTCGAATACTGAAGGGGCCGGATATTTGGTAAGATTAGAGAGGTGCGAAAGTTGATTGGCCGCTGTTCAGTGATGTTCTTCATTTTCTGGAATTCTGGGGAATAGCTTGATGCCGCTAAGACTTGGGTAAAAGTTTTGCCAGGGAAATTTCCTATATCCCGAGGAGCAGAGAGTTCTTGCCCATTCCAGGAAAGGATTATGGAAGGGATGGTCGGAAACTTGCCAGAAAGCTGTCTAATTTTCTTCCATACTAATTTGGAGTCACTGTTTCTATTTACAGTGGACGCAAACCGAGTCTAGGAATCCTTCTTGGCTTGTCTTTGAATGGGACGCGTTTTTGCCCTTAGTTTCTGATAGTTATTGAAATTGATTGTGGTTGATGATCCACTGAAATTTGACCCAGTTGGCACGAGAGAATTTCCATTGCCTGCAGCGTTCGGCTAATGGTGGTTGTGTAGTGAGCAAATTTACAAATAATTGGGAAATAATCACTGCCCATGAGATCATTCATAACAGACCATTCCATGACTGGAAACAATACCAGGGAACATATTGAGAGATCAATTGCAGAAGTTTGTCCAGTTTGGCAATTGTATGTGAGTAGGTTCACCTGTATTAAGAATTGTGAGGTTTTGCTTATCCAGAAAGGTTTCAATCAGTCTAAATCTATTTAATTTAGAAGATCCCCACAAGGGATTGTGGTCATTGAAATCCCCCAACAGACAGACAGGGGAAGGTAACTGCATTAGAAGGTTTTCCAGACCTTGGTAAGAGAAGGTATGATTTGGTGGAAGACAGATTGAAACTAGTTTTATCTCAATCTGAGTAAAGAAACGTATAGCACCAGCTTTCTTCAACATGTCCTTCACCATCAGTAGCAATCACTGGTGGGGAAGGACATGCCACTGGTACTGTAAGAGGAGTGTTACTTGCCTGGTTTGAGTGTTTAGGGACACTGGACGGTTGACAGAGGACAGCTCGAGTCCAGTCGGAAATTCTTGATGGCTTACCTTGTTCTCAACCTTATATTCAACAATGTTTTCTCGGTTTTCCATCTGTCACAATATTTTTGGAATACGCCTTTGTAATTGGGGCAAGTAATTTCTGTTGAGAAACATTCAGACTGAGTATGATTGGAAGATCCACATTTTGGACAAACTGAGTTTCCTCTTCGTGCCCTCTGAGAGTGACCATACTTTTGGCACTTGTAACATCTCAAGGGATTTTGCTGATGACGGTAGGTTTGGGGAATTAAACGTAAGGGTAGTATTCCTGGTGGATGTAAGGTTATTGTCTTTTTAATCATGATTCTTTTTGCCTCAATAACATTTTGATCCTGAAGTCCTTGAGTTATTTCATCCTCCCTCACGTTCAACAAATCCCAGCTAGAGATCACTCCTTTAGATGAGTTTAGTATTTTTCGGGGAGATACACTCACTGGTGTCCCAGCAAATTTGTGAGCTGTAAAAGCTTCTCTGGTGGTTTGCTGTTTCTAAAAGTAGGTCTCCGGATTGCGGTCCCTTAACAGCCTTAGGAGATCCAACAATACTCTCCAGGTTTTTCTGTATCAAGTAAGGAGCCAACTTGCTGAGAGGTTGGTCTGAAAGTGAGGGAAAAATTAGAAATGCAGGAAACTCTGTTGTTGGTCAATTTGGGTTCAACTTCTTGGGTTGTGAGACCTTGTTAGCCATAGAGGTGGAAACATATTGTGCTCCATATTTGCTCGTTTTGGCCCTTGGTAGATCAACTTTTCTGCCAAGGCCCCGCCTCGGGGAGGCAGGAGCAATGCTTGACATTAGTAACGATTGGTATTTAAAGAAGAGAAAATATAGAGAATGGCGCTTTCTCTCTCTCCTCTCTACAAGACCTTTTTGGTAGATAAAGAGCTTCTATCAACTAAGCAGTTTTTTTTAAAATATAGGAAGATATTATCCTCCTATTTCTATTTATGTTTTCTATTTCCTAGAGAACAGATCCTCAAATCCTATATGTACCTTTTCATAGGTTCGGTTAGCCCAGATTTTGTTTTCATGGATGATTTTTGGTTTTTTTTTTTTTTTTTTTAGGAGCATTAGCAACTAAGGCCATATTGCTCCGGGAAATGCGGTGGTCATTCCCTGACCTTTCCGCATCCTCCGTATTTGGTGGTGACGGGCTCGAACCCCGGTCTAATCAAGAAGCGTGTGCTACGCACTGCTGCTCCTTCCCACCTGGCTACGGAGGCGCCATTTCATGGATGACAACGCCACTGCACTTAGAGATCAAGATGTTTAAGAATATCCTGAAACTGTAGATATCCAACGAATGTCGTGGCGAGTACGAGATTAAATCCCATTGAACATCTGTGGGACGCCCATGGGAAATCGCATTGCAAGCCAACAGTCAACTGCTCGGTCAGTTTGGGAGCTAAGGTCTGCGCTGATGGAAGATGGGATTTATTGCTACAGAATATAAATATAGTAAAAGAAAAACCCATTTTATGCACCGCACCAGTGAATGTTCATGTTTCTCAAATACCACTGTCACATTCAAACTCACTTCTTCGACCTGTCCAACAGTATCTCGTGAACATCCGGCATGGTTACCTCGGCACTTTTTTTTTAAATAATTTCTGACTTTCTACAAATTCAACGTACTGCTCTCCTCTTGTGCTGATCGCTTGGTCACTGGTTGGAACCGCTCCTGCCTCCACGTGGCGGGGACGGTAATCTGGGAGAAGGAATTCCCTCTTCCAGGGCTAAAAGGAGCAACGATGGATTGCAATGAATATCCATCTCTGGAGCCCACAGGCGGAAAAGTTGTTAACTCTTTTAAAATTAAATAAAACCCGAAAAAAAGAATAAGAATATTTATTAATATATTACGTGACTGACTTATCTTTGCGTCACCCAATCAGATTCCTTTCTCATTAATATCAATACAGGCGCAGCCGCAATTATAACTAACTGACAGGCAACACATGCGTGCTAACTCTCTTTAGAAAACACAGCTGCGAGTTACAGGCTCCGAAAAAAACGATAAGTGATTGCTTTTTATTTACATAATTGTTATTTGATATTGTAGTAGTAGTAGTAGTAGTAGTAGTAGTAGTAGTGGCATGTGATGCAAGAAAGCAAGTGTATGAATTTATGCAGCATCAGCCAAAAAAAAAAAAAAAAAAAAAAAATCACACCATTCCCTCCAAATGCCTGTTCAGTTCCTCCTTAAATTTATTCAACCTATGAACTTCCACAACGATAGATGGAAGTTTGTTCCAGCAATTAATCACCCGCTGGCTAAAGGCAAATTTCCGCACATCTATTCTACATCTGTCCTTTCTTAATTTGAATTTATGCCCCCTTAGGTTCGTAATCTGAACAAGTGGAAGGATCCCATCAGAATTCAGCGTGCTCAACCCATTCAAGGCCTTATACACTTCAATCAGATCACCGCGCAGGTGCCTAGTCTCCAGCCACTGCAATTTGCAGAACTTTAGCCTCTCTTGATAAGAGGATCCCTTCATTCCCCTCACCAATCTTGTTGCCCTTCTCTGTACACGCTCAAGTAAATCTACATCCTTCCTAAATTGAGGCCTCCAGACCTGTACGCAGTACTCAAGGCATGGCCTGACCATTGCCTTATACAGAGGGATAATCACCTCCTTTTCCCTGCTAGCAAAATTCCTGTATATCATTGACGAAACCCCATGACCTGCCCTGGCAGCCTGTCTGCACTGCTCAGAAAACTTCATATCTGCCTGCACAATTACTCCCAGGTCTTTTTCATTTTCTACCACCTTAAGTGTAGTACCACGCAGTTGGTACGTTTCTCTGGGGTTACTTCTACCCATATGCAGTACTTTGCATTTGTCAAGGTTAAACTTCAGTTGCCACTTCTTAGCCCATCTGCCCAAATTATCTAGATCCTGTTGCAGTAGCACACTGCCATTACTGTCATTAACAACCGTGCCAACCTTTGTATCATCTGCAAACTTCGACATTAAGCCTGATATACATCAATATCATCAATATCATTGATAAATATACAAAACAACAGTGGACCCAACACCGAACCCTTCGTGACTCCACTAATAACATTAGTCCAAGAAGAGCAGCACCCATTGATTACCACCCTCTGTCTTCTCCCACTTAACCATCCTTTAATCCATTGTAGCAACTAACCCTTAATACCATTCTGCTCCAATTTGTACTTAATACATAGTCTTATAGTTATAATTACGCTGGTTATTTTTATTTTAATTTATATAAACAGTTTTTGTAGATATACGTAATACTTTATAAAACCGTTATAGAGTTCGAATATTGCAGGCATTGTTTTTGTATATAGTGATAGGGAATTCAAATTTTTAATTGAGGTAGCTCTAACGTATAATTATAGAAACAGTAATACGCTTCACTGTTTCTATTAGATAGCGTAGTATTGACATTTAATCAATTTAATTTATTGATCTTATTAATTTAAAATATCATGCCCCAAACTAGAGCAGCAAGGCAACGGGCGCAAAGTGCCAGGAGTGCTGTGACTCGGGGGAGAACTGAGGGGGGCGATTCTCCAACGCATCACAGCCTAAAAAAATGTGCAACTTGAGAAATGTTTGCCGAACTCTCTGGAACGGAACACGATATTGCCATAGGGGATGTCTTTGTGTGTGCGCGATGTAAGGAGTGTAAGGAAATCAGGCGACAACACAGCGTTGTTATGGGCCTATATGAGAGTTTGAAGGACAGGGTGGATGCCCTCGAAAGATCTAAATTGAGGGGCCCATCAGGCTCTCAGCTGCCCACATCAACGCCAGAGCTTGCACTTGATCATCGCGCAACACAGCGGCAACCCCCAAGGCAGAATGCGCTGGTCCCAAAGAAAATAGTAGTTGTTGGTGACTCTATTGTCAGGGAAACGGGAAACGTGCTTTGTAAAAAGGATAGGTGGAACAGGACCAGGGTATGTCTGCCAGAGGCAAAGGTTGATGATGTTGTAGAGCAGATATCATCTTTTAAGGGCACAAAAGGTGATATAGTTGTACACGTTGGCACTAATGATATTAAGAGTAGGAGACCGGCAGAATTACTTAACAAGTACAGGTCACTGTTGAAAAAAAGCCGTGAATTAGGGTTGAATTTGAAAGTGTCTGCAATTCTGCCTAGACACAATAGGAGGGAGTATATGATGAGAGCCTTGTCGATCAATTCGGCCCTGGAAAGATTGTGCAAGGCTCAAGGGGTAGAATTTTTTTCAGCCTGGACTGTACTTGTTAACAGGAGACACTGCTTCTACAGGGATGGGATACACTTAAATAGAAAGGGTGCAAGAATATTTGCTGATGCTATCGAGGCAGTGTTAGGTAGGTCGGAAAACTGATAGCTTGGGGGATACAAGGACTAATAGTTTAACAGTAGCCACTGGCAGAGGTGAAGGTGATTCTTGCACTGCTTCTATTGGAATAAGTAGCGACCTGGAGCGAGGGGTGTTGTGGGTTTCAGGGACGGATGGCAGTCATCGTGAAACAGGTGGGTATATGGGATGTGTTAGGGTGACTAATAATAAGAATAGGTGCATGTATACTTGCATGTATACCAATGCTAGAAGTATAGTAAATAAATTTGATGAATTTCAAGTGTTGGTGAAGACATCAAAGGCGGATATTGTTGGGATATCAGAGACGTGGTGTCACACAGATATAAGGAATGCAGAACTGGAATTTGGGAGTACAATGTCTACAGAAAGGATAGACAGGATAGGAAGGGAGGAGGGGTTATGCTGTTAATTAAGAAAAACATAAAATCAAAAGAAGTGCATCCAGTTGATATAGATGAACAGTGCACGGTTGAGTCAGTTTGGTGTGACATAAGCACTGCGAAAGCAAAAATAAGAGTAGGAGTGTGTTATAGACCTAATGACTCTGATGAGTATAATAAGAAACTGTACAGAGAAATAGAGTGGGCTAGTAAATCGGAATGTCTTATAATGGGGGATTTTAACTTCCCAGATATTGACTGGAACTTGTGGTTTGGGCACTCACACACTAGTCAGACTTTTGTGGATTTATTGGATGATTGTTTTCTGCAGCAGCATGTTCGAGGCAACCAGAGAAAGTAATACTCTTGATCTGGTTATCAGCAGTGATCACTCATGTATTAGGAATTTGCAGATAAAAGAAACACTAGGTGGCAGTGATCACAGTGTACTGGCGTGGGATTTATTTAAAGATATAATTACCATCGGGGGTAAAGGAATGGGGTTTTGCTTCCGTAAAGGCGAGTACAGTGGTCTCCGACAGTTTTTAAATTCTGTACAGTGGGATCAACTGACGATGTTACCAACAGTAAATTCTAAGTGGGAAGCATTCAAGGAATTAATCGAGGATGCTACTAAAAGTTTCATACCTATTAAAAAATATTGTTCAAGGTTTAGGCCTAAATGGTTGTCAAAAGAGCTAACGAGACACCTGGAAGAGAAGAAAAATGCATGGGATGCATATAAATTATAAGCGACTCAGAAGACTATGGCAGATATAAGCTAGTCTGTAATCAGGTCACAAAGGAGGTTCGGCAGGCGAAGGCAGATTACAAGAAATCCTTGGCAAAAGATGCTAAGAAAAACAGCAAGGATTTCTTTACTTATATAAACTCTAAAATGAAGGGGATGAATCTGATTGGTCCACTTGACATCGATGGTTAGACTATTGATGATCCTGCTCAGATAGCAAACAAACTGAATGAGTATTTTGCATATACATATGAGGAGTTATTAAGGTTTCAAAATGGCAGAAGGTTATCAAATTGTAGCAGGATACTTAATGATTTTGTAATAGCTGAAAGCAAAGTGGAGGAGAAATTGTTGAAGTTAAACATAAGAAAAGCACCTGGGGTGGATGGGATCTATCCAGTTATATTAAAGGAGGCAGCAAAGGAAGTAAGCAAACCCTTAGCCATAATTATAAGAGCGTCCTTGTCTCAGGGGAGGTTCCCACGGACTGGAGATGTGCAAATGTATCCCCAATTCACAAAGGGGACTCGAAGGGTGACACGAGTAATTACAGACCAGTAAGTTTAACTTGTGTTCCGGGTAAAATAATGGAGTCACTGGTTAAAGACGCATTGCAGGATCATCTAGACAAGACTGCAGCAATGATTCAGGCACAGCATGGGTTTGTTAAGGGAAAGTCTTGTCTGACAAATTTGATAGCATATTATGACGTGGTTACAAAGGAACTGGATGGAAAAAATAAGTTTGATATCATATATTTCGATTTCAGGAAAGCTTTTGACACTGTTGCGCATATAAGACTACTGTACAAATTGGAGCAGAATGGTATTAAGGGTAAGTTGCTATAATGGATAAAAGGATGGTTAAGTGGGAGAAGACAGAGGGTGGTAATCAATAGGTGCTGTTCTTCTTGGACTAATGTTATTAGTGGAGTCCCACAGGGTTCGGTGTTGGGTCCTCTGCTGTTTTGTATATTTATCAATGATATTGATGAAGGTATATTAGCATTAGCATTAGCATTAGTAGAGGCATATGATGCAAGAAAGCAAGCTTATTCAGCATCAGCCAAAAAAAAAAAAAAAAAAAAAAAACCACTACTCCCATTTCACCCCTCCGTTCGTTCGAAATACCTGTCCAACTGAGCCTTAAATTTATTTAGGCTATCGACTTCAACAACAAGCGATGGGAGTCTATTCCACAAACGAACTGCCCGCTGGCTAAAAGCAAATTTCCGCACATCTATCCGACATCCGTCCTTCCTCAATTTGAATTTATGCCCTCTCAGGTGATTATTCTGAGCAAGAGGAAGAATCCCATCGGCATTGAGCATGCTCAAGCCATTCAAAGCCTTATACACCTCTATCAGATCACCTCGCCGATGCCTAGTCTCCAGGCTCTGTAATTTGCAAAACTTAAGCCTATCTTCGTAAGAGCAACCCTTTGTTCCATTCACTAATCTTGTTGCCCTTCTCTGTACTCGTTCGAGCAGCTCTACATCCTTCTTGAAATGAGGCCTCCAGACCTGTATACAGTACTCAAGGTGTGGCCTGACCAATGCCTTATACAAGGGAATAATCACATCCTTATCCCTGCTAGAAAAATTCCTGTAAATCAGGCTTAATGTCGAAGTTTGCAGATGATACAAAGGTTGGCAGGGTTGTTAATGACAGTAATGGCAGTGTGCTACTGCAACAGGATCTGGATAATTTGAGCAGATGGGCTAAGAAGTGGCAACTGAAGTTTAACCTTGACAAATGCAAAGTACTGCGTATGGGTAGAAGTAACCCCAGAGAAACGTACCAACTGTGTGGTACTACACTTAAGGTGGTAGAAAATGAAAAAGACCTGGGAGTAATTGTGCAGGCAGATATGAAGTTTTCTGAGCAATGCTGCCAGGGCAGGTCATGGGGTTTTGTCAATGATATATAGGAATTTTGCTAGCAGGGAGAAGGAGGTGATTATCCCTCTGTATAAGGCAATGGTCAGGCCACGCCTTGAGTACTGCGTACAGGTCTGGAGGCCTCATTTTAGGAAGGATGTAGATTTACTTGAGCGTGTACAGAGAAGGGCAACAAGATTGGTGAGGGGAATGAAGGGATCCTCTTACCAAGAGAGGCTTAAGTTCTGCAAATTGCAGTGGCTGGAGACTAGGCACCTGCGCGGTGATCTGATTGAGGTGCATAAGGCCTTGAATGGGTTGAGCACGCTGAATTCTGATGGGATCCTTCCACTTGTTCAGATTACGAACCTAAGGGGGCATAAATTCAAATTAAGAAAAGACTGATGTAGATGTGTGTGTGGAAATTTGCCTTTAGCCAGCGGGTGGTTATTTGCTGGAACAAACTTCCATCTGTCGTTGTGGAAGTTGATAGGATGAATAAATTTAAGGAGGAACTGGACAGTCATTTGGGGGGGAATGGTGTGATTTTTTTTTTTTTTTGGCTGATGCTGCATAAGCTCATACACTTGCTTTCTTGCATCACATGCCACTACTACTACTACAAATCCACTTTTCTTATTAATTACCAACTGTTTCAGTTATTTAAAATATTTAATGGTGTTTTAACTAGAGTAATGTTTTTATAAGAATTGTTTAAGAGTACTAATAAATTAAATTAAAATGTTCGATATCTATTTTGACAAATGTATATTATATATAAAAACGTTTAAAACTTTTATAAAACTACAATGTATAAAGTATAAATAGAGATTTAAGTTCAGGTTAAACCCGATTCGGTAATTTTCATTCCTGTGATCACGACATACGGTCGAAAAGCGTTGTCTGCTTCAGGAAGGAAAATCGTTTTGAATATTTTCGTTAGATTCTTTTAATTGCGTTAATTTGATTTTTAATTGTTTTAAATTGATTTGAATTGTGTTAAATTGATTATTTAATTATTTATTTATATTTTACTCTAATGTACCGGTAAGTTGTCGATTTTTTCGTTTTTTCCGTTTTAATTTCTGGAAGGTATTATACGGAAGTGTTCTACGCACTATATTGAGGTAAACTCCTCTTATTATTTTACTAATATTATTATCAACGTAGAACATATTGAGCAGTACAGCTCTGATTCATAGTATCTAATTAATTTTTAAACTCTGATTGACTATTTCATTCACTTCCTGTCTCTCCAGCAGTAAACAATCGATACACACAATTATGGGAGATTTTTTGAATGGCTTGGTACAAAATTACATTAAATCTACACTAAGGTACACGGCCCAAAGTTACCATATTTCTTTTCTAAAATATTGCCTTCAAAACAACATCGTGCCGAAGTTTGCCAGGTTGAATTGAAATCAAAAAATTTCAGGCATAAAACAACTAACACTGGCGACATCGCGTAATATCGTTAAGCTTGCCTTAAAATCTCGATATTGGAATAAACAAAAATACCTTTCTCAGGTTAGGAAGCTTCGCGATAAATTAAAATTTATCTACATCCGAACGATTGGTCTGTATTGAAGACCTCCATAGATTTGCGACGGGAAGCACAGGCCTCAGAAATTAAAAACAGACACGTTAATAAGTTGCAAACATTATCGGATAGGTCAAGACACATTCATGCGAATTATAACACTTTGTCGCGGGCTTGCGACCAAGTTCATACGAGTTGGGTGACTTCCCCCTCACAGACACACAACGTGCTACCACAGAATATACCAGCTAGTTCACGAACACCCCCCTCACCCAGTATCCAACGAACCGACATATCAACAGGTTACAAATCTTTCCTCGTGTACACTATCGTAGGACCAGATTTCGCTTTTATCCAAAGGACTAAATTATAATTTACCACCTCGAAAACTGCCTAAAAAACAATGCGTAATTGATATTGAATTTGGACTTCGTAATGTTCCACAAAAAGATGTATTTATTCAACAAGTTAACCAAGTAGTGAATAACATAAAAGAAACGCGACTTCCTAGATTGAATACACATGACAGTTCAGCTTTACGAGGACTTCGGGGAAATAAGGACATTATTATACAGAGGGCAGATAAAGGAGATAGAGTGGTAATACTAAATAAACAGGATTATATTAATAAGTTAGATTCAGTTGTGTCAGATACCTCCACTTATCGTGAAGTAGACCCGGCACTGTTTACCAATTTGGTCAATCAATACAATAAAACGTTAACCACGTATCGAAAAAACGACTACATTACCATGGTTCAGTTAAAGGAATTGGAGTCCAGAACATACAATATTCCTGCACTTTTCGGTCAGGTAAAATTACACAAGACTGGGTTTCCTATTCGACCTATTGTTTCCTACAGGAACTCGGCATTTTCATCCTTAGCCACACATGTATATAACATTATAAAACCCTTTAGCCAGGTAATACAATTTGGGATTAAGAACTACGATACATTATTTAATAAGCTTAAAGACTGTAGACTCGGCGACAATGACAATTTATTCTCACTAAATGTTACCTCATTATATACGAATGTAAACGTTGAATACACATTAGATATTATTTGGGATATGTTAAATAAAAACTCGACACCGATTAATTATACGAAGCTACCTATTAAGGAAATTTTTCACTTAATTAAACTGTTAGTTGAGGCCAACTACATCACCTTTCGAGACAAGGTATACAAACAAATTTTTGGATTACCAATGGGTTTGAGCCTGAGTGGCTTAATGTCAGAGATCTATCTCTCAACGATTGAGCAGATACATTTGACACCTTTTCGAACCCGTATCACATACTATGGGAGGTATTTAGATGATGTTCTAGTTATTACCGATAGTAATACTATCCAAGACATTTTACATTCGTTTAATAATATTCATTCTAGACTCAAATTTACATTGGAAAGGGAGGATACGGATACTAAGTCATTAAACTTTCTAAATTTCACGCTTACCCGGGACTCGAATAAAATACAATTTAGCATCTATCGAAAACCTACAAACACCGGTATGCTTCTACATTATAATAGCTATCACCTTCACCTACAAAAGATCGATTATCTTTAATCAATTTCTAAATGCTTATAAATATTCAACGACGGATTCTGCTTTGGACTCAGAAATACAAATATTAACTAGCAGATTCTTAAACAGGGGTTATTCCATTACCACAATAAACCGAATTAGGGTACAAGCTAAGGATAGGATACAAAATACTACACCAATCAACAATAGTAATATCAAAAAATACTTTATTTCTGTCCCATATGTTGAACAGTGGCACAAACAGCTTAACAGATTCTTTAAAGATACCGAATTTAAAATTGTAGCTAGGCCAATACGGAAGTTACACACTATACTGAACAATCGCTCGGTTCTTTCAGCGTTCGCAACACAAATTAATGATCTGGTATACAACATTTCTTGCGGTGATTGCGACTCGTCTTATCAAGGTTCGACCCGATTTTCTCTTAATATTCGTGTAAATCAACACGAAGCCTCAGTTCGTGCTTCTCGTTCAGCAGCGTCAGAATTAGCCTTTCATGGCATTAACGAAAAACATACTTTTTTGTTTAACGAGGCCAAAATACTTAACGTTCAACGTAATTATACGCGACTATTAATTGCTGAAACCGTTGAAATTAAATTACACGAGAATTCTGTTAATGTTCGGCGGCCATATTTGATCTCCGATGCGTGGACCTTTACACGCATCGGAGATCAAATATGGCCGCCAAACATTAACAGAATTCTCGTGTAGCTAGGCCAATACGGAAGTGTTCTACGCACTATATTGAGGTAAACTCCTCTTATTATTTTACTAATATTATTATCAACGTAGAACATATTGAGCAGTACAGCTCTGATTCATACTATCTAAAGAATATATTATATATAAAAGTATTTAAAATTCCTATAAAATTACAATTTAAAGCGCATTGTAGGCTACTAGGACATCATCAGGTCTGCCACATCTGGATTAAAATAAAATATTTCAAGTATTTCCAATTTATATAATTCAGATGAACAATTAATATATCCTTCTTATTTTAAATATCTTTATTTCTTTTTGGGGAACTGTAAAGGGGATGGGGAGGTGAATAGCAATATCCAACCCATGAAAATACACTGTTCGACCAAATTAACAGAACAAATTGATTTTCATAAATATTTTAATCGCAGTATCAAATAGAAATCGATCTGCGACCTTGCAGAACCGCACATAATGCAAATTATTCATGCCTATTGAAACAAGGGTGGCGACCTGATTTATGGTTTTCTCAGTGGAACAGCAACATCTCCAGTACTGAGGATGACAACTCACCTTCGTTTGATAATTCTTTGAGATGAAGCAACGTTGGACGTTGCTCCATCTCAAAGAGCTTCTGTTAGAGCTGTGTGGCTCTGACAGAACACGGAACCCTACGATGTCCTGTCCTGAACTGTCTCTTGAGGTTGCTGAGTCCGCAGTTGTAAACATTTCCAACCGGACTGTTTTAAGAGGGTTCAATTCAAGTGGACTCCACGTATGGGATGCTTTGCTTTGTATACCATCAACCCCAAATTACTGCAGAGCTCGTCAAAACTGGTGCCATGAACAGCTTACTTCGATCCCTGACAAATGTGATACAGTTCTGTTCTCTGATGGGTCCCGTTTTAGCCTTCAAACAGATTCAAGACCTATTTTCATCTGGAGACAACAAGGAATACGGTACCATCCCTCCAACATCGGAGAAAGGGACACTTATGGTGGAGGCGGTTTTCTCGTTTGTGGCGGAATATTGAACAACGGCGACACCCATTTTCATGTTCTCACAGGGGTAGAGTAACTGCAGAAGTAGAGAGAACACATCCTCAAATCGTATGTGCACCTTTTTGGGGGTTCGGTTGGCCCAGATTTTCTTTTCACGCATGACAACGCCACTGCACTTAGAGACCAAGTGGTAAAATCTTAAATCTGCAGATATTCATTGACTACGGCGGCCAGAACGAGATTTAAATCCCTTGGAAGATGTGTGGAACGCCCTTACCAGTCGAATTGGAAGTCAACAGCCAACTCCTTGGCCATTTAGTGAGCTAAGGTCTGCGCTGATAGACGAATTGATTTGTTGCCACTGAATCTTAAGGACACCACTTTATCGAGCATGGTTCATCGCTGTCAAGTCTGTTTAGCCGTTTGCAGGGGATCATATGCCGTACTGATGTCACGTGACCATCGTCTATCGACTTCTGTCATGTGACCTTTTTCGTAATGTTATACAACCCTTAGAAATGTCCCTCATAGTTTTCCGAAGTTTCTCGCTGTGTCCTCATTTCATCTTTATTCTGCACAAAACCACCAACGTTGATGGCTCTTAACCCAAGCCAACATTTTATTTCAATTTTTTGTCAAGGTTAAGGTGTTCGGACCAAAACACTACTACCATTTTTGTTTAATATGACACGAACCAGACAAGAAAGGGGCAGGACACTACACCCCGCCACAGCAGTATTAGAAAGTTCAATAATTATTTTCATAAATTTACATTACATATGAAATAATTTAAAATTCCTAAGAAACTACAATTTATAAAGTATTGTAGACTATTGAAGATGTCATCAAGTCGGCCACATCTGGATTATAATAAAATATTTTAAATATTTCCAATTTATATATTTCAGATGAAGAATTAATACTTCCTTCTTATTTTAAATATATTTTTTCCTCCTTTTGGGGAACTGTAAAGTAGGGGAAGTGAATATCATTTATACTAGCGATATCCAGCCCGGGAAAATACACTTGTCGACAAAATTAACAGAACAAAATGATTTTCATAAATATTTTATGATTCTTCGAGTCGTAACAACGTTGACCGTTGCTCCACCTGAATCAGCTGCTGATAGAGCTATGTGCCTCTAAGGGAAGAGAGAACCCTACAATGTCCTGTCTTCAACTGTCTCTTGAGGTTGCTCAGGTAACAGATGAAGAAATTTCCAACTAGACTGCGTTCAAGAAGGTTCAATTCAAAAGGACTCCACGGAAGAAGCCACTGGTTGGTTTGTATCCCATTAACCACAAATTACTGCAGAGGTTGTGGAAACTGATGCCACGAACAGGTGACTTGGATCTCCGACAAATGTGATACAGTTCTGTTCTCTGATGAGTCCTGTTTTAGCCCACAAAGAGATTCAGGACCTAATTTCATCTGGAGACCGCCAGGAATACGGTACCATCCATCCAACATCGGAGAAAGGGACACTTATGGTGGAGGTGGTGTTCTCGTATGGGGCGGAATAATGATGAACGGCGACACCCCTCTCCATGTTGTGATAAGGCTACCATAACTGCGCAGAAGTGCAAAGAACAGATCCTCAAACCCAATGTGCACTTTTCCAGGGGTTCGATTGGCTCAGAATTTCTTTTCATGCACGACAACGCCACTGCACAGAGAGAGAGAGATCAAGTGGTGGAGGAATAGCTTGAAACTGAAAATATCCATAGACTAACATGGCTACCACGAGACTTAAATCCCATCGAACATGTGTGGAACACCCTATTTTGTCTCATTGCACGCCAACAGCGAACTCCTCGGTGTTCCCTTAATTGTACCCTTAATTTGTACTGAAAGACGGGTGTCCCATTTTGAAATTTACATATCCTACTCTTTAATTTATATGATGGCAAAAGCTTCTAGAATCATCTGCAATCTCCAATAACATTGAAACAACACTCCCTCTTCCTAGAACATTATAGAAGCATCTGCAACGTTCTATAACATCCTGGAATCACTACACTGTGCTGGCACGTTCAGGAGTCGAGTCTTCTAAACCTTTCTTGAACATTCTAGAAATTTCTCAAACACGAATACCTAAAAACAAAAGATTCTTACAAGCAATTCAACAATCACAATTTCCTTTTTTCGTGCCCTAAAATCTGATAAAGAGAATGTTTGATTAAGATGGTCAACTCAAGTAACTATTCCATCAAATCTGGGGTTGGCTGTGGTGGAAATATATAATGTTTACGTACTCGTCCCTTGTTGCTTGAAAGTGGTGCCTTTTAGCTTCTAATCCCTGCCACCGAATCTGTAGTGCTCAAGAAAACCAGTCGAATGAGACTGACTAACTCAGCCACGTTGTGAAAATCCTCATAAAAATCCCTTCCGTCATCGAATGACTCGAACTCGTTTCCTAAAATATTCAATCCGATGCTTGATAAAATATTAAATCAAAAAAAGTTATGCTCTAATTTTACATTGAAGGAATGGAGAAATCAGTTATGAGATTTGTTGCTTCTACCAGCAAGTCACATGACATCTTTTTCTTTCCTATTTACGTTTTGGGGTTGCTCGCACACTACCGATAAAAAATGCAGTTTCAAATAAACCTCACGAGGGACAGAACTTGTCTGTCACATAAACGAGTTCCTTCTTCATTCATTCAAAATTAATCAATTATTGAATTAATTAATTGCCTCTGAAGGCAATTAATTGATAGAATAGGCATCATCCAGGCATGTTAAATCCCAGTATGCAATAGAAACCGATCTACCACCTTAAAAAACTTCACAATATGCAAATTATCCATGCTTTAAAAAACACGGGTTGCAACCACTTTACTGATTTTTTTTTTTTTTTTTGCTCAATGGGACAGCCACATCTCCAGTACTGGGGATGATAACTCACCGTCGTTTAGATGATTCTTTGAGATGGAACAACGTTGATCCAACTCAAAGAGCTTCTGTTAGAGCTGTGTGGCTCTAACAGAAGATGGAACCCTAAGATGTCCTCTCATCAACTGTCTCTTCAGGTTGCTGTGTCCACTGATGAAAACATTTCCAACCCGATGCGTCAAGAAGGTTCAGTTCAAGTGGACTCTATGCAAGGGATCCATTGATTTGTATCTCATTAATTCCAAACCACTGCAGAGCTTGTGAAAACGAGTGCAATGAACATGTGACTTGGAGCCCAGATAAATAGGGTAAAGTTCTGTTCTCTGATGACTCCTGTTTTAGCCTACAAACAGATTCAAAAGGTTATTTCTTTTGCAGACAACGAGGAATGCGATATCATCCGTCCAACATCGGAGAAAGTGACACTTATGGTGGAGGTTGTGTTCTCCTGTGGGCGGAATAATGATCAACGATACTACTACTCTTCATATAATGATACTACTACTCTTCATGTAGTAGTAGTAGTAGTAATGGCATGTGATGGAAGAAAGCAAGTGTATGGGCTTATGCAGCATCAGCCAAAAAAAAAAAAAAATGTTTGTCCAGTTCCTCCTTAAATTTATTTGACCTATCAACTTCCACAACGACAGATGGAAGTTTGTTCCAGCAATTAATCACCAGCTGGCTAAAGGCCAATTTCCGGACATCTATTCTACGTCTGTCTTTTCTTAATTTGAATTTATGCCCCCTTAGGTTCGTAATCTGAACAAGTGGAAGGATCCCAGCAGAATTCAGCGTGCTCAACCCATTCATCTGCCCAAATTATCTAGATCCTGTTGCAGTAGAACACTGCCATTACTGTCATTAACAACCCAGCCAGCCTTTGTATCATCTGCAAACTTCGACATTAAGCCTGATATACCTTCATCAATATCATTGATAAATATACAAAACAACAGTGGACCCAACACCGAACTCTGTGGGACCCCACTAATAACACCTCAATCAGATCACCGCGCAGGTGCCTAGTCTCCAGCCACTGCAATTTGCAGAACTTAAGCCTCTCTTGGTAAGAGGATCCCTTCATTCCCCTCACCAAACTTGTTGCCCTTCTCTGTACACGCTCAAGTAAATCTACATCCTTCAGACCTGTACGCAGTACTCAAGGCGTGGCCTGACCATTGCCTTATACAGAGGGACAATCACCTCCTTTTCCCTGCTGGCAAAATTCCTATATATCATTGACAATACACCGTCACCTACTCTGGCAGCCTGTCTGCACTGCTCAAACAACTTCATATCTCACTACACATTTCATCCCAAGTATTTTTCATTTTCTACCACCTTAAGTGTATACCACACAGTTGGTACGTTTCTCTGGGGTTGCTTCTACCCATATGCAGTACTTTGCATTTGTGAAGGTTAAACTTCAGCTGCCACTTCTTAGCCCATCTGCCCAAATTATCTAGATCATGTTGCAGTAGAACACTGCCATTACTGTCATTAACAACCCTGCCAACCTTTGTATCATCTGCAAACTTCGACATTAAGCCTGATATGCCTTCATCAATATCATTGATAAATATACAAAACAACCGTGGACCCAACACCGAACCCTGCGAGACTCCACTAGTAACATTACTCCACGAAGAGCAGCACCCATTGATTACCACCGTCTGTCTTCTCGCACTTAACCATCCTTTTATCCATTGTAGCAACTTACCCTTAATACCATTCTGCTCCAATTTGTACAATAGTCTTCCATGCGCAACAGTGTCAAAAGCTTTCCTGAAATCCAAATATATGATATCAAAATTATTTTTTGCATCCAGTTCCTTTGTAACCACATCATAATATCCTATCAAATTTGTCAGAGAAGACTTTCCCTTAACAAACCCATGCTGTGTCTGAATTATTGCTGCAGTCTTGTCTAGATGATCCTGCAATGCATCTTTAACCAGCGACTCCATTATTTTACCCGGAACAGAAGTTAAACTAAGTGGTCTGTGATTACTCGTGTCACCCTTCGATCCCCTTTGTGAATTGGGGATACATTTGCACATCTCCAGTCCGTGGGAACCTCCCCTGAGTCCAAGGACGCTCTCATAATTATGGCTAAGGGTTTGCTTAGTTGCTTTGACGCCTCCATTAATATAACTGGATAGATCCCATCCACCCCAGGTGCCTTTCTTATGTTTAACTGCAACAATTTCTCCTCCACTTTGCTCTCAGTTATTACAAAATCATTAAGCACCCTGCTACAATTTGATAACCTTCTGCCATTTTCAAACCTTAATAACTGCTCATGTGTGAATGTAGATGCAAAATTCTCATTCAGTTTGTTTGCTATCTGAGCAGGATCATCAACAGTCGAACCATCGATGTCAAGTGGACCAATCAGATCCATATCCTTCCTTTTAGAGTTTATATAAGTAAAGAAATCCTTGCTGTTTTTCTTAGCATCTTTTGCCAAAGACTTCTCGTAATCTGCTTTCGTCTGCCTAACGTCCTTAGTGACCTGATTATATCTGCCATAGGCTTCTGAGTCGCTTGATAATTTATATGCATCCCATGCATTTTTCTTCTTTGTCACGAGTCTCATTAGTTCATTTGACAACCATTTAGGCTTAAACCTTGAACAATATTTCTTAATTGGTATGAAACTTTTAGTAGCTTCCACGATTAATTCCTTCAATGCTTCCCACTTAGAATTTACTGTTGGTAACATCGTCAGTTGATCCCACTGTACAGAATTTAAAAACTGTCTGAGACCACTGTACTCGCCTTTACGGAAGCAAAATCCCTTTCCTTTACCCCCGATGGTAATTATATCTTTAAGTAAATCCCACGTCAGTACACTGTGATCACTGCCACCTAGTGGTTCTTTTATCTGCAAATTCCTAATACATGAATGATCACTGCTGATAACCAGGTCAAGAGCAGGGCTCCCATTCACAAATTTTAAAAAAACCTAGATTGCAATTTAAATAAACCCAAAAAAAACCTAGTTTTCATCATATAGTATAGCAACACAAATAAGATAAAACTTACCATGCATAAATATCTTTTATTTAATTGTAATCAGAATTTTCATCCCATTCAGTTCCCTCCACATTTATTTTTTGAAGTTCTTTCATTTTTTTCAAACGTTCTTTGAACATTTTTTCAAACGTTCTTTAAGACAAGTTCCTTGTATGACTTCTTTTACCAATTCTGATTTAGATTTCCATGTATAGCAATTTTGATTAGATCTATTTATCGCTTGTTTTGCTATTAGTCGATCTTTCACAGTTTCTGGTTTAAGGGAGTTTGTGGCTTTTGTTTTTATGTGGTTTACTTGGGAGAAGATGCTTTCTACGCTTGCCGAAGAGTGAGGTAAAATAGTTAGACTGGTCATAAAATTAGATAAAATCTTATATTTAGAATTATTAAAGCCATCTTTTACATTACGTAGTAGGTACGAAAACTCAGGGATGGTTTTGTAAGAGAGATCTTACAAACGAAATGATCTCGTTTTGAAGATCTGTTTTGTCTTCAGAAACAAGGTGAGGGAACTGCATTGCTAAATGGAAAATTGAGGATGGCGATTTGGCACGATCATGTATCACTACTGGGTCAAGAACATTGAGACTGGCGATAACTCCATCGTCATTTAGAGGAAATCTTTTTCTGATTTCCATACAAAGTTCAACAAGAAATTTTAAACAATCATTTTTAAACCTCTTTTCACTATCACCAAGTGGTGTTGAATTTAATAAGGCCATACAACGGCCTCCCAAATATATTTTATTCAAAGGCTTATGATTTATTGCATTGCTTGGATCAATTTCAACCAGCTTGCACGAAGTAATGACTTCTTCTTTTATGAAAAAACTAAGAATATTTTTATACTCAATTGAAACCATTGAATGAAGTAAGTGCAATCTGAAATGCTCAGATTGAAATTCAATATTCAGGCAGTTTATTTTCTCCAGTACGTATCCTAAAAACAACAACATATGCTTGGTTCCTTTGGTGATCATAGTATTGTAAATATTCCCTCCACCATCAATTTTGTCAATTTTTGATTGAGACTGAAAATAAAGAACTAATGCATCCCACTGCTCAATAATAATTTTTATTACATTGCCACGGGATATCCAACGTGTTTGTGCTAATTTGGAGATTTTATGCTTAGCAGTATCTACAACATCTTGAATCATTTTGAACTCGTTTAATCTTTTACTACTACGGGGAAAATAACAAGAGATATTTTTTATAAATATTTCTAGATATGATGGTAGTACTTTGACTGAATGACTAGCACATAATGCAAAAGAATGGCAAACACATCCCATTATAAATACTGATGGTACATCCTTTTTTAGCAATGACTAGAACCCACTCTTAGTACCCATTATAGTGGCACAACTATAAATTTTCTGTTTATACTCCGGCACGACAACCAAATCAGTAGAGTTTACATCATCGTCAATACAAATATTTATCGTATTTAGTAGTCACGGGCTTGAACCCCGGTCCATTCAAGGAACGCATGCTATGCACTCTCGCTCCTGACCACTGGGCTACGTCTCACTTGTTTGTGAAAAGATCTTTTACAGCTTGATAAAGCCCTTCTGAAGTACCATTTTCGACACAGTGTCAAGTAACACTTCTACAACATTAAGTTTTTGAATATCAAAATATCTAACAACAGCTAGAACTTGCGATAAAGATAAATCTGTACTTTCATCTATTATCATTGAAAACTTGTTTCTGCATATGTTAGAAATGTATATTTTTTCATGATAAGCTATGCCATCTTGTATAAGATAAGAGACTTTAGTCGCCTTCATCTGAACTTGTTTTGCAATATTGCTATCATGAAATGCTTCCTTACATGCTTCTATAAGGTGATCACATTGCGCAAATGGAATATTATGCTCGGAAATGAGTGCAGCAATTGTTAACTCTGCCTTTGCTACTTCTTCATTCTCCGTAGGTACTTTTTGTGAAGAACGTGTCTAACGTTGAACTTGTCTTAGCAATATTTGCACTTTTTCTATGTTTAACTGTATTTTTATGCGCTAGTAACATCGATTTATTGGCATTCTTTACTTTACTTTCACAACAAATACAGTAAGATGCACCTTTTTCATTACTGTCTTCTTTCAACCAATCCTTTAATTCCGGATCTTCTAACCATTCATTTCTAAAATTTTGAGTATACCACCGTTTATTCGTCTTTCTCTGTGGGGAAGAAGTTTCAGACATTGTGGGCAATTTGTGGGTATGGCTAGTTAGCAGTTATCTTATTTAAAAATGTTCTACAAAATAAAAAATAAAGCGCTAATCCATTAACATAAAATAGAAATAGTCACTACAATTTAAATTTATTATATCACTGTATGTAGTACACGCATAAATGTAAAAATCACACAAAATGCAATACCACGAACGATCACGAAAGACTGTGCAGTAAAGACCGCCTTCCGCCTGCTCAATAGGCTGCGCATACATGTTAGTAACACGAACAAAAACCATAGTGTAGAACCCTGCGAAAACTTTGAAATCCTTTTACATTAGTATTTTGTACAAGCACTTGAGATATTACAAATTATGATCAGTATTATTAGAATATACAATTAAGAAAATTGTAAACTGTTATTAAATGTATTAAATTTTATTGTATTTACAAGAAATAAAAATAAATTTTGACTAAAAATTAAAAATTACCGAAAAAACCCAGATAATGAGATATTTTTGTGAAAAAAACCTATCAACCCAGATGACAATCAAAAAACCCAGATGACAATCAAAAAACCCAGATCTGGGTGGAAAAACCCAGGAGTGGGAGCCCTGGTCAAGAGTATTACTTTCTCTGGTTGCCTCTCGAACACGCTGATGTAGAAAACAATCATCCAATAAATCCACAAAAGCCTTGCTAGTGTGTGAGTGACCAGCCCCCAAATTCCAGTCAATATCTGGGAAATTAAAATCCCCCAATATAAGACATTCTGATTTACTGGCCCACTCTATTTCTCTGTACAATTGTACTCATTCAAGAAGGCGCTTCCGTAGCCAGGTGGGAAGGAGGAGCAGCAGTGCGTAGCACACGCTTCTTGATTAGACCGGGGTTCAAGCCCGTCATCACCAAATACGGAGGATGCGGAAAGGTCAGGGAATGATCACCGGAGCAATATGGCCTTAGTTGCTAATGCTCTTAAAAACCAAATAACAACGAGTCATTCTTATTTTTCCTTTTGCAGTGCTTATGTCACACCAAACTGACTGAACAGTGCACTGTTCATCTATATCAACTGGATGCACTTCTTTTGATTTTATGTTTTTCTTTATTAACAGCATGACACCTCCTCCCTTCCTATCCTGTCTATCCTTTCTGTACACATTGTACTCCCCAAATTCCAGTTCAGCATTCCTTATATCTGTGTGACACCACGTCTCTGATATCCCAACAATATCCGCCTTTGATGTCTTGACCAACACTTCAAATTCATCAAATTTATTTACTAAACTTCTAGCATTGGTATACATGCAAGCATACATGCACCTGTTCCTATTCCTATTCCTAGTTTCCCGTTTCCCTGACTATCGAGCCACGAACAACTACAAGTTCCTGAGGGACCAGCGCATTCTGGACCAGCGCATTCTGGACCAGCGCATGCTGGGATGACCAAATGCAAGCTTTGGCGTTGATGTGGGCATCTGAGAGCCTGATGGGCCCCTCAATTTAGATCTTTCGAGGGCATCCACCCTGTCCTTCAAACTCACATATAGGCCCATAACAACGCTCAGTTGTCGCCTGATTTCCTTACACTCCTTACATCGCGCACACACAAAGACATCCCCCATGGCAATGTCATGTTCCGTTCCAGAGAGCAAACATTTCACAAGCTGCACATTTTTTTAGGCTGTGATGCGTTGAAAAATCGCCCCCCCCCCCTCAGTTCTTTTCCGAGTCACAGCACTCCTGCCACTTTGTGCCCGTTGCTTTGTTGCTCTAGTTTGGGGCATGATTCTTTAAATTAATAAATTAAATTAATTAAATGTCAATACTACACTATCTAATAGAAACAGTTCTAATTATACCTTAGAGCTACCTAGCTATCTCAATTAAACATTTGAATTCCCTACCACTCTATACAAAAACAATGACTGCAAGATTCGAACGAAATAACGGCTTTACGAAATGTTCTGACAAGGGTACCATAACTGCGCAGAAGTGCAGAGAACAGATCCTCAAATCCTATGTGCACCTTTCTGGGGTTCGGTTGGCCCAGATTTTCTTTTCATGGATGACAACGCTACTGCACTTAGAGATCAAGTTGTGGAAGAATATCTTGAAACTGTAGATATCCAACGACTGCCGTGGCGAGTACGAGACTTAAATTCCATTGAACATCTGTGGGATGGCCATGGGAATCGCATTGCAAGCCAACAGTCAACTCATCGATCAGCTCGTGAGCTAAGGTCTGCGCTGATGGAAGATAGGATTTATTGCCATCTCAAAACATTCTGAGCGGCTGTTAAAAACACCACCGTTTTGTGGGTTGACAGTCAATTACTCCCACAAAACACTAAATTCATCAAAAGGTCATCAGCGAGTGGGACCTAATTACATTCTCTGAAGAAGAACTATTCCAAGAACTCAGCAGTCAGAAAGTAATAAATGTGAAACGGATCATGACGAAAAAAGATGGAAATATTTTTTTCAACAAGATCCATTATTCTGACATTTCGCACTCAACACTTACCATCCTCGATTAAAGCTGGTTATTTAAACTGTCGGATTCGACCTTACATCCCGAATCCTGTTCGCTGCTTTAAATGTCAGAAATACGGATATTCACAGCAATGGCAATATGTGCCAAATGTGGTTCCCGAGAATACACCAATCAAGAATGCACAACCGAGCACCTAAATGCACAAACTGTAGTGGAAGCCACACTGCCTACTCTCGACAATGCGGAAGATGGAATACAACCAGTCAACACAAGGAAACCTGCCTACGCCCAGATAGCTCAAGTACTACAAATAACCCAGAATCAACAAACAACGGGATCACAAACCGAAGTTACAATCGCACCAAATGAATCGTTGTCGGATTGGGCAAGCAAATGGCTCAAACCCTCCAAAACAACAGAAATGAGAATAGGCGGAAAACTCCATTTTTCTCAGTTCCACCAACAGTAATTTCACTGCTGCAGGGAAAAACCAAAGAAGATACCTCCATAATAATGCACCATGCTGCTGAACAAACAAATGGACACAGCAGGAAAAACACAACAAGAAGAACCCGTTCTAGAAATATATGCCGAGGTAATAAATGTGAAACGGATCATGACGAAAAAAGATGGAAATCTTTTTTTCAACAAGATCCATCATTCTGACATTTCGCACTCAACACTTACCAACACTTATAAGATATGGACACTGGAAAGCCATATTACCCTAAAAAAGACAAACCACGGACAGAAAAATTGAAAACATCAACGAGAAAACAACCAGAAAACTCAACTAAAACAAAACAATGAGTAGTACCTGGATTCGATGGAATTGCCCAGGTTTCTCCTAAGAATGTTGACGATGTCCGTGGTTTAATTTCTCAATATCAACCGATATGTTTCTGCTTACAAGAAATGTATCTACGACCTGACGATTCAGTCTTAATCAACAACTACACTATACATAGACGAGACCGAATAAATAATTCTACAGCCCACAGAGGAGTAGCAATCCTTGTCAATTGTCACATACCCACTCTTCAGGAAGTAGCAGTACGCAAGCAGCAAGTAGTTTAATCACAATAGTATCAACATATTTACCTCCGAACCAAAAAATAAATTACGAAGATTTTGAAGAACTAATAGATTAACTACCCCCTCCTTACTGTATAATGGGGGAATATAAATGGACATCACCCTTTATGGGGAAATACTGATTTTAATAAAAGAGGGCATCGAACAGAAAAAGTAATAGATGCCAAAAATCTAATCCTCCTGAAAAACACACGTGTATCCACTTTCCAACAGGAACCAGCTCAGCGATAGACCTTACTTTATGCTCCCCAGCTTTATATCCTGTTTTAGGATGGACAGTTCATGAAGATCCATTACACAGTAACCACTACCCCATTACTGTCACTTTATCAAAAGACACCCTATGTCAATCCAGACGAAAACCCAAATGGACATTTCACAAAGCAGACTGGGAAAAATTCACAAATTTAGCAGAAATCCAAAAACAGAGTCCCCCAACTAACCATTGACCAAGCAGTACAATATGTAACGAATCAAATTAGCCAAGCAGCAGAACAATAAATGCCAAAAACGTCTACCAAACTTCCTCTATTCCCAAAGCCCTGGTGAAATGAGGAATGTATCCCAGCAAAGCGAGATAGAAACAGAGCGTGGAATATTTTTCGCAAAGGTCCTACCACAGACAATCTAATACATTATTAAAAAAATTAAAGCAAGATATATCAGACAGGCATGCAAGAAAGCCTCCTGGATACGTCTCGCCTCAACCATAAATAGAACTACAAATACTAAAACAGTTTGGGATAAAATAAGAAAAATGAACAATAGATACTGTGTGGCTTCAGGAAACATTGATCAACTTTGGACCTCGTGATTCAAATAGAAAACAACATACGAAATGCTTTCATTAGAAAACAACATTTAGTCATCTTCCATATCGAAAAGATATACAATACAGCCTGGCGCTATGGCATTCTCAGGGACTTATATAAATTAAAGCTAAGAGGACATCTCCCTGTTTTCACCCAGAACTTTTTACAGCACCGAACTTTCCAAATACCAATACAAACTACACACTCAAAGGTCTTCCACAGGGATTAGTCCTCAGTGCTACCTTGTTTGCAATAAAAATAAACTCTATAACCCAACAGATACCATCCTCAATAAATACACCTCTTCCCGTAGATGATTTCAGTATCTCTTTCCAATCCCAAGTGCAATAAACAAGGCCAGCAACTGGGCTCAGGAAAATGGTTTCACAATCTCCTCACAAAAAACTATAGGCGTGCGCTTCTGTAGGAAAAGATACTTTCATTTAGATCCGGAATTAAAAGATAATGATAAGTTAATCCCAATCAAGCCAACCACAAAATGTCTTGGACTTATTCTTGAAAAAAATACTAACTTTTTTGGAACATATAAAACAACTAAGAACAAACTGCCTCAAGAAACTAAACATTTTGAGAGTATTGTCCGCAACGACTTGTTGGGCAGATAGAGTTACTCTGTTGAGATTATACAGATCCCTCATAAGATCTCGACTAGACTATGGAGCCCTCGTGTATAACTCAACCAATCTGAGTGCCCTGAGGTGGCTTGATCCAGTGCACCACAGCACTTTAAGAGCAGCATTAGAAGCATATCGCACCTCACCAGTCCACAGCCTATATGCAGAAGCTCATGAACCACCACTACAACTCCGGAGACAAAACTTGCTGTTATACTACGCTGCAAAGATAAAACCAGACGTGACCACCCGACATGGACAATTCTACATGAACCAAGTTTGGAAAACTTATATAGAGCACATCCAAATGCTAACAAACCAGCAGGAATATATTTAAGAGACCTAATCCAGCAAAGTAATTTAAATCTCCATCAGATATCGATTTCTCCTAAAATTCCATATCCATCTTCGGATACCATTCAAACGATATGCGATCTCCATATGCATAAATGGAACAAGGATTCCCTACCTACACGAAATTTCCAACAATTACCCGCAGCCTACAGAGACCAACATTGTAATTCTACCCTGACATACACAGATGGTTCCAAACCAGAAACCAAAGTAGAAATAGCAGCCAAATTCCCGAATACCATCATTTCCAACTGAGTGCAGCATTTATAAGGCAGAAATGGATGCTATACAACTAGCCAGGAACCATATATGGCTAACCAACATCGCCAATAGTATAATATTTACAGATACCACCATAAATACCCATCGGACCCTATGTAAAATACAAAACTGGCAAAGCGAAAGCAAAATATAAGTTTCTGCTGGGTTCCCGGACATGTAGGGATAGATGGCAATGAACAGGCAGACCAAGCAGCAAAACAACCAGAAAGCCCAATCAACAATACCATAAAAATACCCATTGTGGCTCTAAAGATCACACTCAAGCGGATTGCTCAGTCATGGAGTCTATTGTAGAACTACATGCAGATGACACCATGGATATTGGACGCCCCACCATTCCCCCCCCCCAAAAAAAAGACCGAAAAAAATGTCCCACATCCTAAAAACAATCAGATGAATCATCCTCAAGTAAAACTAAATAATGCCTAACATCATACAGTGGAATTGCAGAGGACTAAGCAGTCATTCTGATGACTAGAGAGATTTAATAGCTCAAATGAATCCCGTAGGTGTATGTTTACAGGAAACGTTCTTGTCACCTTTTCAAATTATACCATTTACAGACGAGATAGGAACTCAGAATCACCTGCACATGGAGGAGAAGCTATTCTTGTTAACGCTAACATACCATCCAGGCCGATCCAATTGAGAACTACCCTGGAAGAACTACCCTATTCTACCTGGAATAAATTCAAATAAATTGTGAACTATCTTAAGAGGAATATTGGACCCCTCTTCAAGGAGGAACCTTTCACGATTTTTGAGTGATAACGGTGGGTGGACGAAATCTGCTTCTCACTCTCCTCTCCAAATATGCCCACAGTGGCTTAATAAAGTTTAAATCTGGTGCAGGCCATGGGAGATGCTTAGCCTCAGTTCCATGCTCCTCAAACAAAGATCGGATACATCTGACTGTGTATGGGAGCATCAGCTGCAATGGATTGGGATACCAACATCAATGGATATTGATGTTGGTATCCTTCACGACGAACCAATCATAGATCTTTTTGCTGAAAATGACATGGACGTTCGGCGCCCTATTCATGATCTAATCAAACAGCACAGTCCAATAAGCATCTTGCAAGAAACCAATCTTACCACAGATCACTCCAATGATTAAAACTATAGTATCTATCAACAAGACAACAACATTACTAACTCAACAAGTGGAGGCCACACTCTAACTCAACATAGCCATTCTTGTCGACAAGGTTCCTACCAAATATCCCACTGAAGACCACATTAGAGTCTCTCAGCGTACGTATTGCTTTGAGTTCTCTTTCCCCAAACAAAGAATTCTATTTAAAAGAGATGGAGGATTTATTATGCAGCTTCCACCTCTTTTCTGCCTATTGGGAGATGTTAACAGGTACCATCCCGTATGGGGAACTTCCCAGATGAAGACAAAAGGAATACATGATTCACAATCGATTAATTTGGTATCTAAAATCTTGGTGGAAAGAATCCAACAAATCGAATGCTTTTATCCCAAATGAACATATTGTCATGATCAGGCTGGACATCGAAAAACCCTATGATACGACATGGCACTTATGGCTCTCCTTAAAATCTATATTCCATTAGGGATCTCTCTTCCGTGGTAAACTGATGAATCTGTTGATTTCCTGTGAGGATGCTATCTGATGGTTAACCCGAAAGAAAAATTATCACTGACATTATTTTACCACACACCCTGAAAAAAGTATTCGAGCACCATTAAGTATATTAAGATATAAGTTATCTTTGGCTCCAGTAATAAAATTCGATCACATGGGAGATTCTCTAGTAAAAGAAAACCCCATTTTATGCACCGCTCCAGTGATTGCTTACTGTTTCTCAAATACTACTGTCACAATGAAACTTCCACCTGTCCAAAAATATCTCACACAACTGTCACATCATGTGCATTGTTGCCGTGGTGACCTCAGAATAAAAAATTCGTTTTTATGCTCACAATAGAACGAATTAACATTCACCACGAGTTGCCTTGGTATTGCACTACTTTCAAACAAATGACGTCACCAAATGGGAACTTCTAACTTGTTTCTCGTCCTCGTGGATAGCGTAAATGATGTTTTTTTTTTTTTTTTTTTTTTTTTTTTTTGACAGTGTGACTTCATTTGTAGCTGTGCTATTTAATGGAAGATAAGCCGAAAATTAATAAGAACTAATTGAAAAAATTAATTTCACTTCACAAATTGATGTTACCTTACTTTACAAACGGCCCTCGTATTAACAAACATACTTTGCGTGAATAAAATAGTCGGAGGTAGGAATGTTATTTTCACAATGCTCGCTGGGGTGGACTGGTTCTAGAACATCAGCATCAAACAGTTGGACTGGGGTCCCCACAGCCCAGGCCTCAATCTTAGAGAACTTCTAGGATGATAAATGTCGTTTGTGTATAACCGGATATTTATGACAGGTCAGCGTATATTAAAACTCGAAAAAAATAATATTGATTAATATATCACGTGACTGACTTATCTTTGCTTCACCCAATCAGATTGCTTTCTTATTAATATCAGTACAGGCGCAACCGCAATAATAACTATCTGATAGGCAACACGTGCGTGCCACAACACCACTTTTCTTCTTAATTTCAAATTGTGGGAGTTATTTAAAATCATTAATGGTGTCTTAACTAGATTAATGATTTTTTAAGAATTATTTTAGAATACTAATAAACTAATCTAAAAAATTCTATATGTATATTCATAAATGAATATTTTATATAAAAGTGTTTAAAGCTCCTATAAAACTACAATATATAAAATATTGTAGACTATTGAAGAAGTCATCAAGTCGGCCATAACTTGATTAAAATAAAATTTTTTAGGTATTTCCAATTTAAATATTTCAGATGAAGAATTAATCTTTCCTTTTTATTTTAAATATATTTTTTCTTCCTTTTGGGGAACAGTAAGGGGGGGGGGGAGGTGAATATCATTTGTACTAGAAAAATCCAGCTCGTGAAAATACACTTCTCGACAAAATTAACAGAAGAAAGTGATTTGTAATAAATATTTTATAATTCTTTAAGATGGAGCAACGTCCAACGTGCTCCATCTCAAAGAATCATAAAATATTACTCCCCTGAAACAGCTTCTGTTAGAGCTATGTGCCTGTAAGACAAGAGAGAACCCTACGATGTCCTGTCTTCAACTGTCCCTTGAGGTTGCTGAGGTAACAGATGAAAACGTTTCCAACTGGACTGTGTTCAATCATAGGATTTGAGGATTGTGCACAATCCTATGTACACTTTTCCAGGGGTTCAGTTGACTCACATTTTCTTTTCATGCAAGACAACGCCACTGCACAGAGAGATCAAGTGGTGGAGGAATAGCTTGAAACTAAGATATCCAAAGATTTCCATGGCGACCACATTGTGAAAAACCTCATAAAAATCCCTTCCTTATCGAATGACTCGAACTCGTTTTCATAAAAGGATTGAACCCGATGCTTGATAATATATTTAATTTTTTCTTCTTCTTCTTTGGTCCTTAGCTGGCAGCTGGGGGAGGCGGTTGGCCACGCAACCAGTATGCTGCTGTAGGTGCCGCAGGGTTTCGGACTTGCTCTGTGATGTTCTTCCATACCTTACGATCCATGGCTTCAGTCCTGGCCTGGTTAAGGTCGAGACGTTGGCTCTTCAAGTCATCTTCCACTTGCTTGGCCCACGTTTTCCTAGGTGCGGTCCGTTGGATGCTCCATTGGGTGGGTCGTTGTCTCCAAAGGAGTGTGGATGGTATTCTGTTCGTGCCCATTCTACATACGTGGCCAAACCATCTGAGCCTTCGCTTCTGGATTTGGTCGGCAATGGTTGGTTGCTGTTGGCATCTGGCGCGGATGGTATCATTAGTGATGCGGTCGCGAAGAGAGATGCCCAAGATCTGCCGCAGGCATCGCATTTGGAATACCTCAAGTTTGTTCAAATCTAACTTGAGACAAATCCATGTTTCCGATCCGTAAAGAAGAATGGGCAGGATCAAAGTCCGGAAGAGTCGGATTTTAGTCTTTGTGGAAATGTTGGTCCTCTTCCACAGACACCATTTGAGCGAGGCGAACGCAGTGGCCGCCTGTCCAATTCTGCTGTGGATTTCCATGGTGGATGCAACTTTCTTCTCCTGGACCAGCGACCCAAGGTATTTAAAGTCCTGCACTTGCTCGATCTGGACGCCTTATTATATATTATCAATTTTTATCAAATATATTATCAATTTTTTGATAATATATTTAATGAAAAAAGTATTGATCTAATTTTGCAGATGATGATTGAAGAAATCAGTGATGAGATTTGTTGCCCCTACCAACCAGCCGGCCCGTCAGCGAGATTGTCACGTAAAAGACGATACATGACAAGAAAGGACCAGAGGCACTAAGTGACAGCTCAACAGTTTTTCTCTTATAAACTTTTATCAGTGGCAATTATTTAACACTATGAATGGTTTCTTAGTTTAATTAATGTTTTCATAAGAATTGTTTAAGACTACTGATAAGCTAAATCAGAAAATTCAATAATTATTTTCATAAATGTATATTATATATAAAAATATTCAATATTCCTATAAAACTACAATTTATAAAGTATTGTAATCCATGTTCTGATAGGGGTACGGTAAGTGGGCAGAAGTACAGAGAACAGATCCTCAAATTCTATGTGCACCTTTTCAGGGGTTCGGTTGGCCCAGATTTTCTATTCGCACATGACAACGCCACTGCACACACAGATTAAGTGGTGGAGGAATCTGAATCAGCTTGAATCTGAAGATATCCAACGACTACCCTGGTCAGCACGAGACATAAATCACATCGAACATGTGTGGGACTCCCTTGGTTGTTGAATTGCACGCCAACAGCGAACTGCTCGGTGTTCCCTTAATTTTACCCTTAATTTGGACTTTTACTATTGAAAGTCGGATGTCCCATTTTGTAATTTATATATCTTGTACTCCTTAATTTATAAGATTACAAAATTCTCGAATCATTTACAATCTCCTATAACATTGAATCAATTCTCACAGTTTCTAGAATATTCTAGAAGCATCTGCAACGTTCTATCACATCCTGTAATCTGTACACTGTCCTGGCACAGTGTACAGATTACAGATTACATACCTGGCACACTTTCCAGAACATTCTAGAAATTTCTCAAACACGAATACCTAAAAATAACAGATTCTTACAAAGCAATTCAACAATCACAAATTACTTTTTTTCTTGCCCTAAAATCTGATAAAGAGATTTTAGAAGCAGATAGTAAATTCAAGTACTATTCCATCAAATCTGGGGTTGGCTTTGATGGAATATATAAAGTTTACTGTCTCGTACCTTCTTGCGTGAAAGTGGTGTCTTTAGCATCTAATCCCTGCCACCGAACTGAAGTCCTCAAGAAATCCTGTCGGGTACGACCGAATAACTCAGCCACGTTGTGAAAATCCTCATAAAAATCCCTTCCTTATCGAATGACTCGAACTCGTTTTCATAAAAGGATTCAACCCGATGCTTGATAATATATTTAATGAAAAAAGTATTGCTCTAATTTTGCAGATGATGATTGAAGGAATGTGGACATGTGTTTTTGTAAAGGGCGGCACCTAGAACATCTGTTCAACTCCGCCTCGTATCTCTGTGAAGAACAGTATCACTACAATTGGGCCAGATGTGTGTGACGTAGGTTTGTGTGTATTGTGTGTGTGTTCTGTTGTTCTGTTCTGGCCACTTGGCTACCCAGAAGCATCAATCACCTGGACAGATGATTCTGGGTACTCGTCCACACCACGGGAAGGTGGGCCAGTCCCAGTAATGCACATACTGTCTCAAAAGAGACTCTGACCCACATGATGTTGCCAGCAGTTAGGTCAGGATCCTCTGGGGCCCATTCCAGAGGGGCAGACAAAAAGAAAGAAAAAGAAAAAAAAAAAAAAAAAAAAGAAAAAACCACCCGTGGTGTTGGTAATGGGGAAGAATAAAAAAATAAAAAAATAAAAATAAATAAAAAATAATAATAAAAATAAAATAAATAAATAAATAAAACAAAATAAAAAAAGAAAAGAAAAGAAAAGAAAGAATATATATATAAAAAAATAAAAATAATAAATAAATAAATAAAAAAATAAATAAATAAAAAAAATAATAAAGAAAAAAAAATAATAAAAGAAATAATAATAATAAAAAAAAAATATATATATATATATATATATATAATAAAAGTAAGTGTGGAGTGGCTGACTCCAAACAGAATGCAAGGAGGAGCAGGAGAGGAAAAAAAAAAAAAACCACCATTGTCTAATCCACTTCAGGCCCAATGCCAGGGGTGTTGACCACTCTATATGATCTCCTCCTTCGAGAAAATACTTCCATAGCAAAGTTGTGAAGAGCAAATAAACGTTCAGGGGTTTGGAGTAACTGGTCTAATTGGTTTTCTGATATTGGGATGGTGGTCACTAAATCTTGTCTCAAGTCTTCGTACAGAATAGAGTCAAAAAGGAGGTGCCTCCAGTTTTCCTTGGCTCCACAGTAGCACAGGTCAGTCGTGCAGAGGCCTAGTTGGTGCAGTTTTTCATTAAGAGAGCCATGTCCAGTAACTAGGAAGGAAGTCTCCATGGTGAGGGAAAGCCAGGATTGGACCAAATTAGAGGATGTAAAGGTTACATCAGGAAGGAATCTTCTAGAAACCACTCCAACCTGGGATGTATCCCATCGGGTCTGCCAGATGTTCACTAACTCGTTGTAGCATCTGTCTTTCTCAGCTTTTGGGTCAGTGTCAAGATCAAGCTCGATGTCAAGGAACTTAGTGGGGATGCTGTTTTTGATTCTAAATACTAGTCCGCTGTAAGCAGCATACAAATCCAGAGGAAGAGTTCCAGCTATGACTTGGATGGCTGCTGTAGAAACTGTTCTGCAAACTCTCAGGGTAGCCAGTAGCATTGTACGTTGGATGGAACTCAATCTGTTTCTCATCTTGACCAAGCCAACTCGGTGAAACCAGGCACCGGTTGCATATGTGACAATTGGAAGGAAGATTGCTTTATAGTACAGACGAAGCGTCCTCTTGGAAAGGCCCCAGTCATTCCTGGAGATACGAATAATGGAGCCAGAGAGCTTCTTGACTTTTGATCTGAGATGGGTGAGGTGTGGCAGGAAGCTCAGTTTGTGATCAATTACCACTCCAAGAATGGTAGCTTCAGTAACTATGGGTAGCCGGATTCCAGAGATTTTAACCTGTGGTGGACGCCTGAGATCTAGCTTGTGCTTAAAGAGCATCATTTTGGTTTTACTTGGGTTAATGCGGAGTTTGTTCAATGCTGCCCAGGAGGAGAGATCAGACAGGACCAGATTGGCATTATGTTCAATGGCACTCCTAGATTTTCCAGATACAATTATGGTAAGGTCATCGGCAAAGGCAACAACTTTGGTGTTCTCAAAAGAACGGGAGAGCCAATTCTGTAGAACCATATTCCACACCACAGGCCCCAAAACCGACCCCTGGGGGCATCCCCGAGAGACAGGCCTGAGGACATGTTGATACTTAGATTTTAGGATAACAGTTCTTTCGGAGAAGTAGCTAAGGAAAAGTTTATATAATTGATGGGAACAGGAGGCAGACCGGAGGCGCTCCAAAGCGGTGTCCCACCAGACAGTGTCGAACGCTCCCTCAAAATCGACAAAGATTGCCAATTCAAACTTAGCTTCGGAGTTTTCGATATGTAATACCAGGTCAAAAAGGGCCTCTTCAGAGGAGCGTCCTGGTGTGAAGCCATATTGATGTGGAGAGATTAGATTTAGTGATGAGATTTGTTGCCCCTACCAGCAAGTCACATGACATCTTTTTCTTTCATATTTTCACTTCTGTCTTGCTCGCACACTACCGATAAAAATGCAGTTTTAAATAAACCTCGTGAGGGACAGCACTTGTCTTTCACATGAACGAGCTCCTTCTTCGTTCATTCCGAAATGAATCAATTATTGAAAACCTCAATTGAGTGACAACTAGTTTTATTTTTTTTAATGATGTAATATATAGTAATTGAAAAACCCATTTTATGCACCGCACCAGTGAACGTTCACTGTTTCTCAAATACTACTGTCACAATGAAACCCACTTCTTCCAACTGTCCAAAAATATCTCACACATCCATCACATCACGTGCATTCTTCCATGCGTACCTGAGCCTAAAAAAATAGGAAAAATACGAAGTAGGCTTCACCACGAGTTGTCTTGGTATTGCATTAGTTTCAAACACATGACATACCAAATGGGAAACTCGAATTTGTTAATCGTCCTTGTTGGTAGCGTAAAAAACGCGATGTTTATTATTATTATTATTATTTTCAAAATGTTTCTTCATTTGAATCTAAGCTATGAAATGAAAGGCTTACCCAAAAACTAATTATGGAAATTACCTATTTTCGATTCAATTCCACTTCAGAAACGGACCTTACCTTACTTTACAAACAGCCCTCGTATTAAAAAACATACTTTGCACGAATAAAATAGACGCAGGTTGGAATGTCATTTTTGTATTTCACCTTTTCACACACAAGAAAGAAAATCCAAGAGTTTCACTTATTTAAAATTTTATTTTATTTAAAAAAATTCTTTAAAATTAAATAGCTTAAAAAAGTATTATGAAACTTCATAAAATGTTTAATAGGTAATTTATAATATTTTTTAAAAAATTAGGATATGATTCCTCATGTCCTTGATTGCCTAGCAGAAAATGAAAATGATTGGAAATCACGAGACACATTTGTTTGAAGAACTTAATATCTCCTGGATGTCCCTTGATATCGGGATGCCATTTGAATAACGTACCCTACTGACCATCACTTGTGCATGATCAACTTCCAGACTGTTTGATCATTTTCGTATACCATCTCAATGTATTGCTCGCTGTGGTGGACTGGGGCCCCCCGCAGCGCAGGCCTCAATCTTAGAGATTTTCTGGGATGATAAATGTTGTGTGTATATGCAAGTGTTGAGATATTTATGACAGGTCAGTGTACATTGGCACCCGAAAGAAAGAGATATTTTTTAAATTATATCACGTGACCGACTCATCTTTGTATCAGCCAATCAGATACGTCTTCATTAATATCAGTACAAGCGCAGCCGAAATGGGCCATAATTGAAAGGGAACACGTGCGTATTACAATCTAGCTTTTTTTATTAATTTCTAACCGTTGCAGTTATTTATAATCATTCATGGGGTCTCAGCTAGATTAATATTTTATAAGAATTATTTTAGGATATTAATAAGCTAAATTAATATGTTCAATATTTATTTTTATAATGAATGTTATATATAAAATATTTAAAACTACTATAAAACTACAATTTATAAAGTTTTGTTAAACTACTCGTGACATCGTCAGGACAGCCATATCTGGATTAAAATAAAATATTTAAAGTATTTCCAATTTATATATTTCGGATGAAGAATTAATATTCCCTTCTTATTTTAAATATATAATTTCCTTTTGGGGAACTGTAAAGGAGATCGGCTGGTGAATAGCAATATCCAGCCCGTGAAATTACACTGCTCCACAAAATTAACAGTACAATTGATTTTCATAAATATTTTAATCGCAGTATCCAATAGAAATCGATCTGCGACCATCCAGATCCGCCCGTTATGCAAACTTTTTATGTTTTATCTCTCTCTCTCTCGGGCCCGAAGAAATGAGAAGGAAAAAGAAGTTCAAGATAGAAAAGAGATGAATTAATGAATACAGAGTAAAAGAAGGATAGATAGAAAGAATGGAAGAAAAAAAGGAAAGAGAGAGATAAAAGAGATAAATGAATGAAAAGAGAAAAAGAAAAAAAAAGGGGAAGACATGGATGAAAGACAGAGAGAAAAGAGAAAGGGAAAAAGAAAGGAAACGTATGAACAAAGAAACAAAGAGAGAGAGAGAGAGAGAGAGAGAGAGAGAGAGAGAGAGAGAGAAGCAAAAGGGTAGAAATAGACAAAGAGAAAAGAAAAGAAACGGTGAGGAAAAAGAAAAGTGGATGAAGAGAGACAGAAAGAGAAAAGGGGAAGAAATGGAAGAACGGAGAAAGAAAGAGAAAGAGAGAGAGAAAGAGAGAGAGAGACATGAAAATGGATGAAAGAAATGAAGAGATAAAAAAGAGAACGAAAGGAAGGGAGATAAAGGAAAAGGGAAAACAAATAAAGAGAAGAATTGATGAAGACAGAGTGAAAGAAGGAAAGAAAGAGGAGTAGATGATGGGGAATAGAGAGATGGAAAAGGGAGATAAAGGAAAAGGGAAAACAAATAAAGAGAAGAATTGATGAAGACAGAGTGAAAGAAGGAAAGAAAGAGGAGTAGATGATGGGGAATAGAGAGATGGAAAAGGGAGAGAAATAGGAAGTGGTGAGAGAAAGAGAGATTGTTGGAAGTGATGATTGTTTGAAAGGAGGAGGTGAAACAAGTCCGTGGTGGAGAGAACGAAGGAAGAAGCGCGTGCAATATTCCGTTCACGCGCGTCTTTTAAGGCCCCCGTCACGTTCTAGCGCCAGAAATCGCAAACCTCGTCAGCGAATGCGGTGCGGTGGCTGTGGCTTCGCCCGGCCCTAATTCCAATCATGTAAATACGCGAATGGCTGTGATTACGCAAATTCACGGACGCACGCTATTATGTAAAACGGCCTTTGTGCGCCGGCCCTCGAAGAGAAAAGAAGCGCGCCCCCGTCCGCCGATGAAGCCGTTAAAATATTCACCGCCTTGTCACCAAAAGATATCGATTGGGCAGAAGACGCGCAAAGAAAGCGAGCCGTGGCCGTCCCCACAGGCAGATGAACATCTTTTCGGAGGCGAAGCCGAGATTGATTCGCAATTACATTTCTGCGTTCGCCTCTTCGTATTTATTTTCGGCGATGAGAAACACCGTCTTCGGAAACACACCGAACTTCGTGGGGCGCCGATTGCGCAGTTGCGGGTCGAATACGCGCTTAATCCGGTCTAAAAAAGAAAATAAAATGAATGAAGACGTCTTCGAATCTCCTCGAGCGTCTTAATTTTTCACTCTTCTGTCTTTTACTATTCCGGCGCATCGCTAAGAGGGGCCGGCTGCCGTACAAGGAACCCGGGTCCCGCTTTCTGCAGGAGATGGACCGTAACATACAGGGATTTGAGTTCCCTTCAGTAGTAGGTGCAGTTCTGTTTTTAGCCACAGACGCTGTGTGGGAGGATGTGGCATTACCTCCCGCCCGCCCTTCCCCTGGGGGCAGTGACCCAGGGGCAAGTTAATAGCGATGGAAGTTGGCAATTTAAAGAGGACGATGTGAATGAGAAGAGCAGATGACGCAACCGAACCTTGCACTCATTTATCTTTTGGCGTCTGCTTCTCGGGACAAAATTCTAACTTTCGCACGTTTTTAGTTTATTTAAAAGAACGAGCACTAGCAGACAGATGAACACGCCACCTAGCGACTCTTTCCACTCGCTTTAACAATGAAAGAACAATGACTCCACACATTCGCCATTCGGGCTGTTCATCCCCCCCCCCCCCCCTTTGCTCATCTCTCTCTTCTTCTTCTTTCTCTTTCTCTCTTTTTCTTTCATTCTCTCTTTCCTTCACTCTCTTTCATTCCGTCATTCTGTCTGTTTTCATTGTTTTGGCTCTCTCTCTCCCCTTTTTCTTCTTTTTTTCTTCCTTCCTTCCATTTTCTCTCTTTCCCTTTTCCTTTCTTCAATCTTTCTTTCTTCTCTCTTCGCATTTTCCTCTCTCATCCACTCTAGTTTATTTTTCATTCTCTCCCTCTCTTCCTTGCTTTAGCTCTCTCCCCCTTTCTCTCTCTTTCTCAAGTTTCCTCTCTCTCACTTCACTTCACTTCAATTTCTTCTTTTCTCTTTCCCTCTCTCTTTCTCTCTTTTTTTCTCTTCCGATCTCCTCTCTCACTCCTATTTCTCCTCTTTCTTTTTTTTCTCTCTGTCTCTTTCTATTTTCCTTTCTTTTATTTTCTTCACTCTTTATTTTTTCTCTTCTCGCCTTTTCCTCTCTCATCTTCTCATTCTCACCTTCTCGTCCCTAGTTTAGCTCTCACACCCTTTCTCTTTCTCATTTCAATTTCTTCTCTCTCTCTCTCTCTCTCTCTCTTTCTCTTCAAGTCACCACTCACTTCCATTTCTCCTCTCTCTCTCTCTCTCTCTCTCTCTCTCGCTTTCTTTTCTTTCGCTGTCTCTCTCTTAAACTCTCTTTTCTTTTTCTCTCTCTTCGTCTCTTTCTTTTCTTTCTCTCTCTCTCTCTCATTCTTTCTTTCTCTTTAATTTTTATCTCTCTCTTTCTTTCTTTCTCTTCAAGTTTTTCTGTCTTTCTCTCTCTCTCTCTCTCTCTCTCTCTCTCTCTCTCTCTCTCCGTTGCGTTAGCACTCTCTCCTCTCTTGTTTTCTCTTCTTCCTTTTTTCTTTATTTTTCTTTCTCAATCCTTTGCTGCTGTAACTCTCTATCTCTCCATTTTTTCCTTCCATTTTCATCTCTCTTTCTCTCTGGTTTTTCTATCATCCTCTCTCTCTCTCTCATTCTGCCTTTCTCTATCATCCTCTAGCTCGTTCATTCCGTCTTTCTTTATCAGTCTCTCTTTGATTTTCTCAATCTGTCTTCCTTTATCTCAGTCGTTCTCCTTCTCACTCTATCTCTTTCTTTCCCAACGTCCTCTTTTCCTTCTACCATCCTCCTTCAACAAAAAAACAATAAACATGGTGTGGCGATGAAAGGTAAACATTGTCGATATTTAGCAACCTCGTGGAGCTTCCACCCCCACGAGGAGAGAATGCGGCAGAAAGGTCACATATGCGATCGTTCTCTCACGTAAGAAAGCACCGACATTTCTCCCGCTCTAACTATTGATTCCGTTACTACTTGTCGCCCATCCCGGAGTACCCAAGCGTCTGTTGGCATGGTTACCGCTTCTCGGCAGTCATTTTGCTGTCAACTGCAGAGTATCTAGTTCATGAATGATAGATAGATAGGAGGGCACCATCATCTCTGGCTACTGATGTGCACGCTCTATGAGCCAGAACCCATAAAGGACGTCCGAAATCTAACCTCGTTTCGTTCACCGAAAGATGGAGAACGCTGCTCTCGGGGTGGGTGTGGGTGTGGGTGGAGAGTTCCCTCTTCGCTTTGATGTATTAAGAACCACCGATATTTCATCAATATTTGCAGAGTTTAGCTAAAGATGTTTACGATTAAAATCTCCATTGATGGTCCAATTCATCTTAAGTTAAGGAAGCAATACACACTCTTTATACACTCACTGGCCAAAAATATACGAACGTTTGCATTAGGACAGTCACAGATAGAAGAAAGGTAAACAGTTGGGGAAAACGCGTGGCCTATCACACTTTGAAAAAGGTCTTATCGTAGACATAACCCATTTCTCAAAAGAATCCATCTCAAAGTTTTCAATGACTGCAAGGAAAGCGGTTGTTCCACATATCGAACAATATCGTTGTACTCTAAGGAGGATTGTAAGGAAAAATAGAACATCCAGTGTGCATCAAATAATATCCGAATTCAACCAAGCCCAGAACTGCTCTATTTCAACCCTTGCTCAGGGATTTGAAAGAATTGGTTATTGGCAGTCGCATACCTATTCGGAATCCACTTGTTTCAGAGACAAACAGAAAAATCCCCTTGCAGTGGTTCCGAGAAGTCGTGTGGCTAGAACCTCACCAAGCGATGGCCCCTGCTTGCTTTGTTAAGACAACCCAAGGTTTGTAGATGGTATCATGGCATGGGGATGTTCGTTGGCACGGTTTGGATCCGTTGATACCCATGGAAGGTGGAGTGTCATCCAGGGAGTACACTGTTATCCGAAAGTGATGGACACTTTATGGATGACAATGCAACAGCTCACCGTGCTAGAATCATGAACGAATGGTTCAGAGAACATGACACAGATTTCCATCATCTTTCCTGGCCACAACATTCACTTGATCTCAATCCTATTGAGAATGTGTGAGGGTATACTAGAGAGAGCCATTCGTCAATGAAGTCCTCTTCTTCAACTTTGTAGCAGGAATGCGATATTTTACTGGAAGAATGGTTGCAACTAGTCCAAAACGCACTAGAATACCTCATATAATCCATACCGAATCGCGCACTTGCTGTTATTCGATATAAATCCGGCCCGATTCCATATCGAATATAGGTTCCTATTTGTTGGCACAGATTTAGAGAGGAATTCTTACCATAATTTTTAAAGAAATCTAAACAAGTATTACAATAGACACCATAAAAATATAGTTACTTTTTTGGTATGTTTTTCCTATTGAGCTGATCAATGTCCAGCAACCAATATATTGGACTTCCATCTTCCTTGGCAACAATATGTTGCCCAAAATATCCACCGTGTTCATCGCTAACGTATTCAAGGTTATCTTTGAAAAAGTCAAAATCGAAATGGAGGAATTGTATTTTTAGAGCCATATTGGAATCTAGCTTTTGGTAGGATGGATTGTGATAGATTCTTACTCAGGATTTTGTAGATGTCTGCTCTATTTTTACAAATAGAACTTCGGCATCACTAATGTGTGGAAGATCTAAAAGGATTCTTTTCGTCTGGAGAGCATAACCGACAAGTAGATGGATATGTTTCCATTGTGGAGTACCACAATCTCTAGACTTCATTTCGAAGAATCAATGAACAGCAACCATTTTTCTGGTTTATGTTTCTTTTACCAGGACATCAAAAAGATCTTTGCCATTAATTATAGGGAAATTAATTAAAGAATTAATGGAAAATTAATTAAAGAATTATTCGCTTTAATTAATTACCATAATCAGATCATATAATTTGTAAAATAATAAATAAACCATTAAAAAACAATTAATAATTAATTTTGTATTCCAAAAAGGGATTTACATTTTGCTAAGAGGGCGCCACTATACACTTATAACAGAAATCAATTATGAAAACATATCTTTCCAAATTTTCTTTTCTTTATTAATTTTATTATTAATTTCTATATAATACAAAATTATATATTTTAAAATTAAAATATCAATTTAATTTTTGAAACGAATATATATATTTATTTATTTATTTATTTGTACTTTATAAATAAATACGCCAATACAATTTATCGGTTGTTTTTATTCAACAGGAAGTCTTTTGACGTGAGAGGGCGCCACCATGAAGACTTCACTTTCGAAGAATCTTCAGTCTATGAAAGGAATGACTAATTCACTTCAAAGAACAGCTTTTGTCATATTACTGACTGATGTTTTTTAAATATTTCACGCTGTTTCCCTTCCTAATATTATTTCTTATCTTGTTCGTGTATTTTAATTCGAAGTACCGATTTTTTTTTTCTACTTTTTCCCCTTTCGAATTTCGTCTCTGAACAAACCACAAATTTCTCTCTTTCCTGTAAATGTGTGGTTTGCTCTTCCCTTAATTAAAATACGAACACAGAAGAGGTGTGGCTAACTCGTTTTTATCAGCCCTCAGCTGCAAGTAGAAGAGCAATTAGTTCTATACCCTTCTCCTAATGATAAATTAAATTAAAGCCTAACAAAACCAGTCATTTTCTTTATGCTCCGAACACATAATGTAATTTGTTTTGGCGGTTTATTTTTCCTATTTGCTCTAGCAGCTGGAAGGAAAAAGTCGGAGCACGTGCAGATTGCGAATCCTGCGTCTTATTAGGGTCAGATAGGCTTTATTTAAATAAAAGAGCTTTTAGTGGATAATGAAAAAAATCTAAAACCAAAGTTTCCCTTACTTTTCGGAATAATTTTATTTTATTCGATAAAAATTAAAGAAAAATAAATATTTTATTTCAAATTATTTTCTTATTTTTGAAATATTTTTTAAAAAATGTTTTAATTTTTTTTGTTTTTCATTATCTACTTGAATTTATTTTTAATATATTTTATGTATGAAAGAAATTATTGATCTTATAGGGATACGTACGCCCTCTGTTGCCAGCTCGTTGGAGAAATGGTGTGATTTAAAATTACTGTACTTATTTTTTAATATACGTCTAATTAATTATTTTTAAGAAGTACGCTTAATTAGTCAATTTAACTGTCAGCAGATGGCGCTAGTATTCTAACTACTGGATAATTTTCCTTGTATATATACGTCACGTGCATTGTTATTACTGATATGTAATCTGAAACTACCCATTGTAATTCTTACTTAAATTCACACCGAAGCCATGATTTTTCCTTTTGTGGTTGACTACTCATAAAATTCGATCAATAAAATCAAACGATTGGGTTCTCTTTGACCTGCCGTATTCGAAAGGTCAAACGAAATAAAACAAACTTCCTTCGTATGTCTGTGCTCCGAGGTAACATAGATCAACCCACCGAAATATCGATTATACGAAGACAGATGAATGTGACTCATTTGGTTGCCATGGCAACTGCATCAGTGACTCAGAGCTGGCTGCTACTAACCGCTAAATCTTTTCACAGCCTTCCCTGCTGCTCATCAAATATTGAATATCTCTACTACAAACAACTATATTTCTTATAGTTTAGCTTCATACAGAATAGATTGGTTTAGATTAAGTTTTTTTGGGCCAATGAGCTTTCATTTCCTTCCCCCCCCCAAGAACTGATATTCATAGTCTTTGATAATTTTTTTTTCCATAAATGGAATATATTAACAAATATCTGTTCTATTTACATTTTTTTTCTTTATTTCAGTGGATAGATAAAAAAAAAATATAGGTAGATAGACAGACTGAAGGCAAAGGAAAAAAATTATAATTTTTTAATAAACCAAAATCAGCCATTAAAATGTTTCTAATAATATAATTATTTATTTAGTTTTACGTACCTAATTATTTGGAACAAATTACTACATTATTTTTACTGGTTCGTATTAATCAAATTGCTTTATTGAAATTGGATATCGATTTTTTTTAAAAGAAGGTTCATTCCTTCGCATTAGCAGCTGTTGGCGCCATCTAGTGAGAGAGTAGTTTAAACTATTATTATGACTTTCGTTCGAATTTTGGTGTGGATGAACCGTAAAAATCTGTAAAGCAAAATACAAAAACATTGACTGCACACTGAAAAAAAAAATTTATTTCTATTTTTGTGATTGAATCATAAATAATGAATTATATTAGCTATTTGAACCTATATCTATTAAGCATATATATTTCTAAATCATTCAATATTTTTTTTTAAAATTAAATCATAATGTCAAGCATAAAAATACGATCTTGTTAACAGAGAGAAATAAAAGATGCAGAACAGTACCATATTGTATTTTATTAGAATTTAGTATATTAAAGTGTCGATAGATGGCGCCACTATTTGGAATCGATATGAAGTTTTGAAGGGCATTTTTAAAACCGCCATCTTTGCATTCACTGTTATTTATTTTTCACTGTAAATAATAGTTTGTGATATATATTTTGTATATGAATGTATAGATTACACACACATGCATAAATTTTATTTATAAATGAATAAATTATATGTATGGAGATATGGTGATGATTTTATAACCATTTATCGTGCCTCTGAAATTACTATTTTTTTAATTAACTAAACGTTAATATTCTTAATTAATATTAACGACAACATAATTCCCTGGTATCGGGCTGTCTACTTTATATGGTAGGGACAGATGATGATGTGGCTAAAAGAAAAGTCAATTTCCGTGGAGGTTGACAGTGTGTCCTATTAATCTGCCCACTCAGTGTACATAATCTGCATACTGTCTCGTAAACAGACTTACTTTTGCAATTTTTAAATTTTGTTTTCTATTTTGAATCCATGTTGTTATGTCCACTCAAAAGGAGTATATTAATAGCATTTATTGGAATTATTCGGCGCAAAGTTGTAGAAAAATGGCGCATGCGTAATAAATATAGATTTTTTTTTCTTTTATAAAGATAGAATAAATCATTCATGAGTCCAATGTGTCTTTTTTTAATTAAAATTATTCTGGATAAATGGCAAACCGATTTTTCAGTGATTTTCATTTGTTAAAAAGTAGTGCAATACTTAAGCAACTCGGGAGCTTGAGCTTTTTTATTATTAAAAATTTAAAAACAGCTGGTTGAAATAACACTCACGTGACCAAAGTAGTCCACGTGTACTTTATTTGCAATTTCAACAACGGAAATAGAAATGTACTTTTTTTCTGGGAATAAATAATGCGTAACATCCCTGAAGTTTCCGATTGGTTGTTTGAAATTTTCTCAGTTACGCATGCGTCAACGCTTTCGAGGCGTTTTAAAACGTCTCGAAAGCGACGTTTAATTTAAATTTTCAATTATATATATAATTTAAAATGATTAATTTATAATTATCATTTTTATACATAAAATCATCTACTGTAATTGAAATTTCTATAAATTTAAATCATTTTCTATAATTTAAAATTAAAAATTTTTAATTATCATTTTATATATAACATGAAACCATTAAATGAAAATTTAGAATTATCGTTTTGTATATAAAATGATTTCATTGAAATTTAGGTATAATTTAAAATTTTATAATAATAAAATTTAAATATTTTTTAGTTTAAAATTTCAATATTGCAATTTAAAAATTTTAATTGTCTATAATTTAGTTTTCAATTTTTTAAATAAAAAAAATATATATATTATTTATTAATTTTTATTTTTTGAAAATTTTATAAATTGTTTTTTAAAAATTAAATTTTTAATTTAAATCTTTTCAAATTTTAATTTAAAAATCTTTAATTCAAGATGTCACGCGATAATATGTCATCAACAAATCCACGTGCACCACTACCAATAATCACTTATTTACTGCACGTACTTTATTATATAAAAGAAATATGCAAATAAAGTAAAAGTGGATTAAATAACTTGTATTTACGAAAGAATATTTTAGTTAAATATATTTATGAGTTAATATTTTCATTTTGTATTTTATTTATTCAATTATTATATATATTAAATTTTGTAAACTTGGGTACAGAATTTTATATATTTTTTTTTATTTTATTTCTTTTGAATGCAAATTTACTTAAAGAGCACTTTTCTTTCCGATGAACAAAACAAACGTCGATCGTCTACTCAGCGTACGCCGAACGGACGCTGTCGCTATTTCTACGCTCCTCTTCCGCTTTCTTTTCTTCCGACGGGTTCACATTTGCGGAGAAACTTTTCGCCCTCTCTGACAACCCCAGGTTGAGGGAAGTGATGTAAGTCGACGCCATATCGGGCAGAGATACGGACAATGAAGGAACGCTCGGCAAGCCTCCGCTTCCGATCGCAGAATACGCCGTAGAATTGAAACCAAACGGACATGCGCAGTAGAATCCCATCCCATCCGTCTTCGGCTTTGGAGCGTGACATTGGTAGGGGGGGAATAAACTGGAAAGAGAAGAAGAAAAATGAATTGGAGAGCAATGAAAAGGAAGTGACGTCACTGAACTTCCGATTCTCTAAGTGATCGTTTTAAAAGAAGCCTGATTTTAATCGAGCATGCGCAGTAGAGACCTTTCACGCTTGCTCTTACCTCTGACTCATTCTTATCCTGTCGCTGAAGAGAACGGGGGAAGGCGTTGCTGCTGGTTGGCTGGAGTAGCAATGAGGGTGGGGTGGCGAATGAGCAGGCAGCCAACTGTCGGTCGGGGTGCTGATGTTGAGGGGTTGGAGTCGCCAGGTGTCACGAATCAGCTGCAATCTGGCCTGTTTCCTCCACTTTGCGCGTCGATTTTGGAACCACACCTGCCACAAAGAAGGACGTTTTTCTTTTATTTCTTTTTATTGGAGTCTTCAGTCAAAGCGAATCTTTGCAATGATTATTCATACGGAATTAATTGATTAAAATATATAAAATAATTAATGAATAATAATTAAAAATTAACTTATAAGATTAGCTAATTAAATTAATAAATCTCAAACCAATTAAGTAAAATATAATACATTAGAGTAAGTTCTCAGTTATCCTAAGTACTCCAGTTAGGCAATTTCGGATCTGCAGGCCTCAGTTAAGTTTCAGAATTGCACGGAACAAATGTAGGAGAAGAAGAACAAAGTTCCTGTAACCATGTCTCAAAAGTTATTTCTGTGATATGAGCAACCGCGTAAAAAACAAAATAAAATTATGTTCAATCTCATAAAAATATGACAGCGTAAAACGGGCTTTCACAGTACAAAACACGCACTGAAATAAAAAGTGTTGTTTTTGTACTACATAAATCATACTGTTACTGTTATGGACTCCATCATACTGTAAGTACCAGTATGGTGGAGTACATAACAGCAGTGCCAACATATCTGTTACTCAACTTTCAGTTTCCAATCGCTGTTCGAAACTGCATTTATTAAACTGATGTTGGATGTTAATCTTTCCTATGGAACCTTTACCCCATTGCTCAAAGTAATCAGAAGAAAGTGTGAAGGTAGTCCACAGGGAGATCTGGATCTTTTGATGCTCTAAGGATATTATCAAACCGGACGTTCCAGCTTTCTGTTAGAATCAGTAGTCTGATACCAGTAGGTCTAGTTGTTCTGGGTTTATTTGCATAGTGGGTTTTCCACTGAGAATCATGCAGGAGTGGCCAAACAGGATGAGTAGGCACGCTTTTAATTTTAGCTGAGTAATTCATCAGCAACATCTTTCTTCTGATGCTAAGTGGAGGTTCGTGAGCCTCAACTTTGAACTGGTGATGTTCTGTATGCACCTAGGGCTATCCTAAGAGAAGAATGTTGGATGGGCACAAGATGGGCTAATATGCTCTCCCTAGCTAAGTCATAAACAGGTGCTCCGTAGTCTAGCCGAGATCAATTTAGGGACTTATAAAAGTAGAGCTGGCTATAACGATCTGCACCCCAAGGTGTACTGGAGATGACCAGGAGTATATTCATTTTCTTTGCGCAAGTGGTTCTTTGATATTTTATGTGCTCCTCGAAGTCTAATTTCTCATCAAAAATTAGATTAGCCCTAGGACACGAATACTGTTCACGATTGGTAGAAAGTGATTGGCCAAGTGCGACTCAGGTTCATGATGCATTCTGCGCTTGGTGAAGAAATGTATGGCTGTAGATTTGTGGATTGACAGTCTGCATCCGTTTTGGCAATCCACAGTTCAATGTTATTTATGGATATTTGTAGATGCCTCTCGATATAGTTCATATTCTGGGAATGGCAAGATATGGTAAGGTCATCCGCATAGAGATATGAGTCAACGGTGTTTGGAATGTGGTTTGTGATATTGTTTATTCGTAGTGAGGATACAGTGGCACTGAGAACAGAGTCTTGTGGGACTCCTTCTTCTTGTATGTATGTTTGAAATAAAACCTGCCGGTACCTAACTTGGAAAGATCTGTGCCGAAGGAAGCTTTGAATAAAATATGGTAAATGCCTCTCATATGAATAGAATGGACATCTCTTAGGATGCCATATCGCCATGAGATCTAGGGAAGATCTATTCTTTCGAAAACCAAACTGATTGTTACTGATTATGTTTTGGGATTCAAGATACCAGGTGAGACGATGGTGAACCATTTTTTCCAAAGTTTTACTCAACCAGCTGGTTAGAGAAATTGGTCTATAATTGTGTGGAATCGAATGATCTTTTCCAGGTTTCGGTATAGCTATTACATAAGAATGATGTCAGGAAGCGGGGAATATACACTTAGATTTCACAGGAGAATTCCAGGTTCAAGGGAACCGCTCAATTACGTATAATTCCCTTCGGAAAGGCTGAGTGTTCAAGAATGACAAAAGCACACGTTAATTTATAACATAACATAGTTTATTTACATATATATATATATATATATATATATATATATATATATATATATATATATATATATACAACATGATAAAATGATCAAAACTCAAGCACATACTAATATTATTCAAATTTGCCTATGTAGCATCAGATATATATACAATTAAATACATTGGTTTTACATTAGAAGGGTTATTTCTTTCTACACAACATAACCAATATCCTTACATAAACTTGTTTTAGTTTCTTCTTTCTTCACACATGAACAATAATTACTTAAGAGGTTTAGTTCACACTCTTTCTCTTATGTCAATCAAATTCTTACCTTATAAATTGAATTTAACTCTTAATTTCTGATTTAATTAATGCGTTTTTGTCTTGGAGAATATGATATCACAAACTTTCCCTAATCATGATGAATCGTACATTTGACCTCAATTTCTGGACTAATGCTTGTCCCAAAGGGTTAACTACATTCAGAAGTTCTTTTTCTTTCTCTCTATTTCTCTACCCTTCCCTTCCAAAATATATCATACATATTCATATATCATACATGATCCAATTTCTCTCTTTTGCCTTTCTACATATGTCAAATTATACATTACTCAGAACCCAAAACTATCATCTGAATTATCTCCAAATTAATGTATATATATTTATATTTTTTGTACCACCTTCCTTTAACATCTTTCTAAATTTCTACTAATCTGCTATTAGAGTTCCTACAGTCCTCTATAGGTAAGTGAGAATACCTTATAACTAGTCACTTAGTTAATTTTACGAATCGGATGTCTCCGTTTTGGGGCCTTCAGCTCCTTGTCTGGGAATGGCATCATCGTTTGCCAAGGGCATTCATCTCAGGACTTCTAGTTTCTCAATGGACTGTAGTCTACGTCTGGATAGGGCATCACTGTGTCTCTTAGGAATTTATGGGCTCGTCTTCGATACTGCTACTTAGCCTATGGTTCAGCTATTCTGGCGGAATAGGGATTACAACTTTACCTTCTCAGCTCACTTATCTGCGCCTTGCCTTTATCACTGCCTTCAGATGATGGACTAGGGTTATTTTTCTCCTTACACTACTTATTTTCACCCTGGCCACTTTCTCTTCCTTCCTAGTACGGACAGGTTTATTCCTCCATACACTTCATTCATCTGCAAACGGGCCACTACCCTTTCCTTCCAATTATGGATTAGGCTTATTCCTCCATACACTTCATCTGCATATGGGCCACTACCCTTGCCTTCCGATGACGGACTACTCGACTGTTCTCTTCTATTATGGAACTCCACTAACTTTTCTTAACTTACTGACTGCACTTAACCTGTCTAACCCTTCATTACTCCATCTTAACTTTGTCAGAACTTTCCTAACTGGCTGACAGGACAGGACTTATCTAACCCTACACAACTTATTACTCATTTTCCCACTAACACTGTCAAAAACTCAACTCTGTCTTTCCTAACTCATCTTCACAAAACACCAACAAAAGCTCAACTCAGTATTTATAACTCATTTCCATAAACACCCACATAAACTGAACTTTGTGTTCTTTTAAACCCATTTTCACAAAACACCGACAAAATCTCAACTGTGTGTTCCTTCTTGGCTGCGTGAACTCTCTTTTTGTTTTCCGAATTTGTGTTGGCCCACCTTCGCTCCGAAATTTAACCACTCATACATCAATATTTAAATTTACATCCCGACTATTCGCTAGTGTGGGTTTCCCATGCTATGTCCATCCCCGCTAGATTCAACCTCCCATTTTAATATTCCTTTCCCAGGCCGTCTGTTGCTTTGAAGTTCGCCACCATCTTTCTGTTTCACTCAACACCTTTTCTTCCTAAGATGCCAAAACTTGCTATCACCGACAGCCAGACGCCAGTCTTAACTCTAATTCCAGCATTTGTCCCGTATTTACTACCCGACTCGTGTCCAGATGTCACCGATCAAAGGAATGTCCCGACAAACTCAGTCCTTTGCTGTATTGTTCTTTCGGAGCCATAATTATTCACACGTACTCACTAGCTGCTACCTGTGTCCCGTTGTTATGGTGTTATTTCCCGTGTGTTGGGAGCTGAGGTGCACCCCTTCTGCTACTAGTCTCTCATGCTTACCCCTCTACCTTCTAACCTTGTCTAAATTTAATCCCTTGCGAGTGACCCATTATCTTAGTAATATTTGTGACTGGTAATGTTTCGCTGCCCCATATTGCTATATCAGAAGCTTTACTTTTAATAAATTAATCTCACTTTTGTATAAAATATTTTACTCGTAAGATTTTACATCTTACACCTTTGTTATCAATGAACAAGAGAGCACGCCTCCTGTGGGCACAACAACACCAGCACTGGACTATCAAGGATTGAACTTGGTCTGACGAGTCGAAGTTCCTGGTGCATCATGTTGATGGAAGACTCAGAATTTGGCGAAAACAACATGAATCCATGGACCCATCATGTCTAACGACTACTGTGCAAGGTGGTGGGAGACAGTGTTATGGTGTGGGGAATGTTTTCTTGGCACACGTTGGGTCCATTGATACCCATAGATTCACATCTGAATGCCACACCGTACCTAAACATCGATGCTGACCAAGTGCATACGTTCATGCTGGCAGTTTATCCTCAGTCAGATCGTTACTTCCAGCAGGATGATGCACTGGTGCACAAAGCCCGAATCACTATGGAATGGTTCCAGGAACGTGACAATGACTTGGAGATCTGCTCAGTCCGCGGATCTCAATTATTTTGAACATCATTGGGATGAGCTGGAAAGGGCTGTCCGCTGCAGGCCTCCACCACCGTTGAATCTCAAGGAACTGCGTGACACACTCATGTCTGCATGGTACTCCATTCCAGCACAACGTTTTCAGCATCTTGTTTAATCCATGCCTAGACGAATCCAGGCTGTTTTGAAAGCTAAAGGAGGCTCAACACGCTATTGGGTGGGTGTATCTAATAAAGTGGCAGCACAGTGTATGTTTTGAGAATATCCGATTGTAAAATTTAAGCAATGAAGATAGTGATTTCTGATTGAGATGTTGAAGCATTATATAGTAAATTCCGTCAGGGCCAGGAGCACTGTTTCTTGAGGTATATATAGATTCTTTCAGTTCAGAAATCATAAATGGTTGTTTATAGGGTAAATGGCATGTAGCTTTGAAGTTCAGTTTTCTTTTCTCAGTTTCGGGTTTAATTTTTTGGAATGACGGTTGATATGCGTTTGAGGCGGATAATTCACAGAAGACAGTTTCTAGGCATTGACAATTTCTCCAGGAGAGGAGATCTCCTTCCTATTCCAGTTAATAATAGGAGAAGGTGATACATGATATTTTCCGCTTAGCTTCTTTATTTGTTCTCAAATTGTTTGGGTGTCAGTATCTTTGTTGATTGAGGAGGCAAGTTTTACCCACGGATCTTTTTTGGTCTTTTGCCGGATGAAACGAGCTTTGGCTCTCATTCTCTTGAAGTTAATAAGGTTGGCAGTGGTGGGATATTTGCAGGTGTTCCATGCTGCGTTTTTTTCCCTTTTCGCTTTATTTCAATCACCATTCCACCAGTGATTGGCAGCGTCAATAGCAGAAGACGTAATGATATCCTCATCAAAGGATACATGATTGGTAAATTTTGTCCAGTTCGCTTTGGAAAATTTCCATTTCGTTTTTGTTTCTGTTTATTTGGAATGGGTGGTTTGAAGGCTACAAATCAGCGCTGTTTAGAGGATTGTCCTGTACTGTCCAGTCTATGGTTGGGAAGAGGATCGGAGAGCAGATTGAGAGATCGATAGCAGTTCTTGACCCAGTAGGAAAATGGATGCAGGTGGGTAAGCCAGTGTTCAATAGTGTCAGATTCTTTCTGTCAAGTAGCACTTCAATAAGTTCACCACGTCCATCTGAGACCAGAGAACCCCACAATGGATGATGTCCATTAAAATCTCCTAATAGACAGATAGGAGGCGGTAATTGAGAAATAAGGTTTTCCAGATCCTGAAATGTTCAAGGATGGTTTGGCGGAAGATGTATCGAGACCACTGTCAATGTGATACCGATAACTATAAGTGTAGCAACAGCTTCTAATGGTGTTTTCAAGGGAATGCCCCTGGATGGGACTCGTCATTCCACGAGTATATCTACTGCTCCATGGGGGCTATCGATCTTTTCTGAAGATGGTATAATTTTTGACTGAAATGGAGATTTTTGGTGTTAAATTCGTTTGTTGTAGGCACATGGCAGCAGGACTGAAATGGTGAATTAATTTTATATTTTTGTATTTTTTCCCCAACTTCCAGAGGTCGCAGTCTTTGGAATACGCCGGATGGTTGCCCTTGCAATTTGTACACTGTGGAGGTGATGCTTTACATTCTGTTTGTGTGTGAGTTTTACACCCACAGTTTGCACACGTTGCATCTCCACGGCATGCTGTCTGGGAATGGCCAAATTTCTTGCATTTAAAACATCCATACGGGTTTGGGATATAGGGCCGAATGCGACGGTTTAAATATCCTGCCTTGACTGAAGCTGGTAGGTTTGGAGAATTGAAAGTTAAAATTATACTCCGGGTAGGGACTAAACTGCCATCTTTTCGGATCATGATCCTTTTTTGCCTGGGTGACTTTTTGTTCTTTAAGTTCCTAAACTATTTCATCTTCAGGGACGTTCAATAAATCCCATTCCGTAATCACACCCTTTGAAGAATTGAGGGTGGTATGTGGTGTAATTGAAACTGGGATTCCACTCAAGGATATCATGCATAATTCAGAGTGTCGAGAATCGGTGGTCTCTAACAAATCTCCAGAATGGAGACGTTTCACCTGCAGCATGTTCGAGATCTCTGAATGATTAAAGGGGGAAGAGCTTGCCCACAGGTTGTGTTGACAGAGAATGTATTATCAGGAATGCTGGTAATTCCTGTCTACCAGTGTCTTTCTTCATTCTCTTCGAGATAGAGAAGTCATGATCAGTATGGTGATTGTCAATTTGTTGAGAGAGCTCTTTGGCTCTAAACGTGGAAATTCATTTGTTTCCATCTCTGCTCCTTTTAGTCCTGAGAGTTGGTTTAAACCCCAAGTTACTGGCCCCGCCACGTGAAGGCAGGAGCGGTGCCACCAGTGACCAAGCAGTTGTTTAAGTTAGTAGAGTTGGTCAGTAATAAACATAAAGACTAAGAAAAGAAAGGTGGATTTCCTTTCTTGGTTCTTAATTCTGACCTCTAAAGCGCAGAACCACTTCAAATAATTAAAAGAATAAGCACACTAGAAAAGAAACAAAACTATATCACTTTAGAGAGCACTCTTTATTCATTGTAACCAACTGACCAGGCCCCTTGGCACTCGAGGCCTGGTCAGTTGGTTAGTTGGTTGGTTGTAGTAGTGTTTTAGGCGCATCAGCGACTTAGACCACATTCAGCCAAATATACTATTGTCTGTAAACTGCGTGTGTTCTGTGGTCCCTTTGCTGGAAGAAAAACTCCAGTTCCGGGGAGGAAACCCATGTCAGCCTTCATGAGACCATCTATATCAGCCACATTATGAATAAGGCTCAGAAAAATTCCTCGCGTTATTGACAAGATTGTTTAAAAGAAATCCTAGTCTTTTTGATGCAGAAGAAGAAATATTTGTGATGTCCTCCTGAGCTTCAGCCGAGAGAGATTAGAAGTCAGAGTAATCCCAATTAGAGATATGTCGTCTTGTTTATAAAACTGATAGTCAGATTTTCTATCCCTTGAGTGTGATCGAAGTTGAGTACAGCAGCAATAGATTCCTTTTTGCAAAAAATAAGACAGAACTCAATTTTAGAAGGATTGAAATTAATTAAGTTATCTTTGCCCCACTAAAAAATTAACAGGAGTTTAGCATTTAAGGAATATTTAGTGGATATTCGAGAAGTTGAAGTTTTTTGTTCAGGACAAGGTTAGGATTTCCAGTCAATGTAAGAAGCTCATCAATGTACAAGAGGAAGAGAGTGAGAGTAAGAACTGAACCTTGACGAATACCGGCATTAGTGGACAAGTTAGATGACAGAAGAATGAACTGACATCATGCTCAGCGAGCAGGATATTACCCTGCAGGATGTCCCTTATTTATGGCACTGAAGATACGTTAAGATTTGGGGGGTTAAGTGATTTCTCCATTACTTTGGAAAGGGTTGAGCTAAATGCAATTAGCTGACAACTGGAAGAGAAGGATTTGTTGCCCCTTTAAAGAATTCAGCTGGGTATGAGGACATTATTATAGAGAAGGAAAAACACTAATGGAATAAGATAATGTAAAAAAAGGACGAAGAACAGGAACAAAGTCAGAGCACAAGTTTTGAGAACCAGGAGAATGCTGTCAGCGTCTGCAGACTTCTGGGCAGTTGTGGCAAGAATACTGGTTAGGCTTCTTCTAACATCCCTAGTCAGAAAACCATAGGAAGTACAGAATATAGTTTATTCGGTATGGCGAGAGGTGGTTTAACAAGGTTGTTCATAAAGAGTTAGAAAAAAAATAGGAAGCCGGTAAAGTATAGATTTATACTTTTACCTGATTTCATAACAGCGGAAGTACAGATTGACAAAAATTGTGAAGGATATCCTTGGCTATAAACCAAAAGGGTTGACGAGCATTCAAGGAATTAATCGTGGAAGCTACTAAAACGTTCATACCTATTAAGAAATATTGTTCAAGGTTTAGGCCTAAATGGTTGTCAAATGAACTAATGAGACTCGTAACAGAGAAGAAAAATGCATGGGATGCATATAAATTATCAAGCGACTCAGAAGCCTATGGCAGATATAAGTTAATCTGTAATCAGGTCACAAAGGAGGTTAGGCAGGCGAAGGTAGATTACGAGAAATCCCTGGTAAAAGATGCTAAGAAAAACAGCAAGGATTTCTTTACTTATATAAACTCTAAAAGGAAGGGGATGAATCTGATTGGTCCACTTGACATCGATGGTTCGACTGTTGATGATCCTGCTCAGATAGCAAACAAACTGAATGAGTATTTTGCATCTACATTCACACGTGAGGAATTATTACAGTTTGAAAATGGAAGAAGGTTATCAAATTGTAGCAGTGTGCTTAATGATTTTGTAATAACTGAGAGCAAAGTGGAGGAGAAATTGTTGAAGTTAAACATAAGAAAGGCACCTGGGGTGGATGGGATCTATCCAGTTATATTAAAGGAGGCGGCAAAGCAACTAAGCAAACCCTTAGCCATAATTATGAGAGCATCCTTGGATTCAGGGGAGGTTCCCACGGACTGGAGATGTGCAAATGTATCCCCAATTCACAAAGGGGGATCGAAGGGTGACACGAGTAATTACAGACCAGTTAGTTTAACTTCTGTTCCGGGTAAAAAAATGGAGTCACTGGTTAAAGATGCATTGCAGGATCATCCAGAGAAGACTGCAGCAACTGTCATTAACAACCCTGCCAACCTTTGTATCATCTGCAAACTTCGACATTAAGCCTGATATACCTTCATCAATATCATTGATAAATATACAAAACAACAGTGGACCCAACACCGAACTCTGTGGGACTCCACTAATAACATTAGTCCAAGAAGAGCAGCACCCATTGATTACCACCCTCTGTCTTCTCCCACTCAACCATCCTTTTATCCATTGTAGCAACTTACCCTTAATACCATTCTGCTCCAATTTGTACAATAGTCTTCCATGCGCAACAGTGTCAAAAGCTTTCCTGAAATCCAAATATATGATATCAAAATCATTTTTTGCATCCAGTTCCTTTGTAACCACATCATAATATCCTATCAAATTTGTCAGACAAGACTTTCCCTTAACAAACCCATGCTGTGTCTGAATTAGTAATGGCAGTGTGCTACTGCAACAGGATCTGGATAATTTGGGCAGATGGGCTAAGAAGTGGCAACTGAAGTTTAACCTTGACAAATGCAAAGTACTGCATATGGGTAGAAGTAACCCCAGAGAAACGTACCAACTGTGTGGTACTACACTTAAGGTGGTAGAAAATGCAAAAGATATGGGAGTAATTGTGCAGGCAGATATGAAGTTTTCTGAGCAATGCAGACAGGCTGCCAGGGCAGGTCATGGGGTTTTGTCAATAATATATAGGAATTTTGCTAGCAGGGAAATTGAGGTGATTGTCCCTCTGTATATGGCAATGGTCAGGCCACGCCTTGAGTACTGCGTACAGGTCTGGAGGCCTCATTTTAGGAAGGATGTAGATTTGTTTGAGCGTGTACAGAGAACAGCAACAAGATTGGTGAGGGGAATGAAGGGATCCTCTTATCAAGAGAGGCTTAAGTTCTGCAACTTGCAGTGGCTGGAGACTAGGCACCTGCGAGGTGATCTGATTGAGGTGTATAAAGCTTTGAATGGGTTGAGCACCCTGAAGTCTGATGGGATCCTTCCACTTGTTCAGATTACGAACCTAAGGGGGCATAAATTCAAATTAAGAAAAGACAGACGTAGAATAGATGTGCGGAAATTTGCCTTTAGCCAGCGGGTGGTTAATTGCTGGAACAAACTTCCATCTGTCGTTGTGGAAGTTGATAGCTTAAATAAATTTAAGGGGGAACTGGACAGGCATTTGGAGGGAATGGTGTGATTTTTTTTTTTTTTTTTTTGGCTGATGCTGCATAAGCTCATACGCTTGCTTTCTTGCATCACATACCTCTACTACTACTACGACCATATGCAGAAAAAGCAAGTTTTCTACTCTTTGGGTTTTCAAAATCGAATTTGGATTTATTAATACTGTAACTTGACATTTTTAATGCTTTTAATCGTATTTAGCATAAAAGTCTTCTAAACAAGCTTTCATCTTATGGATTGCCGACTATTTTAAGCAATTGGGTATCCAATTTTCTGTCTGACCACAATATGGGAATGCAAGAACAATATCCGAAATGACGATGCGCTGCACACTAAAATGTATGGGGCTCCACAGCAGACAACCCAAGAAACACCCTCTCCTCACCGCTGATCATCTGGACGGCGGATTCTGCGGCTGAACAGCACGCTGTTTCGATACTGGGCGAGATGAGTCCAAAAACTTGATGCAACAGGCCGAAGGGCGTCTCTGTATGCTATATTACAAAAGCAACACGAGTCCATGGAGCTATCGTGCATAGTGCCTACAATCCAAGCAGTTGACGGTGGTTGCTTAATATGGGGTAGCTTAACATGGGCCCCGTGGCGCGTATGGTCCAACATTTCAGTGGTGAGATCTACCGGCCACTCTTAGGAGATCTTATGCACTCTGCCATGTCCCATTTTTTCACATTATAGATCCCGTACAGAAACGGGATCTATAATGTGCCGTGTCATCGGGCTCGCACTGTGCACGACTAGTTCTCGGAACACAGTATAGATTGGCCTCCAATTCGCCTGACCTCACTCCAATTGAAGACCTGTGGGAGGATTTTAAAGGGGAAGTGGGGCGTGTAGACACGAAACAATCATCTATTTCGACACTGTGGAAAGCCTTGTGGCAGCATGGCTGCAGATCTCTACGGATGCCTTCAGAGATCTAGTAGAGTCTTCTTCACCCAAAACAAAATTTTCTTTTTTCTTTCACTCTCGGCGTTACTTTTTTTCCAAACAGCTGTTCACTCTGTACAAATCTCAATCCGTTCTACCATGGAGTGTTGTTCCCATATCTGGGGAGGTTCCCCCTTAACATGTCTCAGGTTCCTAGTCTCCATTCAAAAGGGCGCAGTAAGGTTAATTAATGATCCGTCTCTTACTAAGTCTCTCCACTATGTCTCACAGACGTTCTGTTTCTGTTGCGCGCCATTTTGTGGGCACTGTTTCTTCTTAACTGGCTTCTGCAATTCCCCCTCTCTCTTTCAAAGAAGTCCGAACACGTGCCGCAATCATCCAGCATCCATTCACTGTCCAACTCCAGAATCACAGAACTAACCTTTCTTCTTCTCTGAATTCTGTGAATGACCGTAAAATTTTTGAAACGGGATTCGACTCCAAGGTAGGATGATAATCGTAACTACGGTATCCCCGCAGGGAAATAAATGGCTATGGATTGAAATCTAATCAGAAATTGGAAGGACTCTTTAAAAGTATCTTCACTCGAGGCTATGGTTATCCGATTGTAGGAGGAAATAGATTTCTTTTTTGATTTTAGTGGGAGTTACTCTGGGTGTCAGATCTGAATGTTAGCGCAAGTGCCTGTGTCCCATCAACAAACGTCTCATTTTGTTCTTTTTTATCTTTAAAGCAATCTTCGTGTGTATTCAGGTTAACTAGCAGGAAGTGACTCACCTAGGTCGAACATCTTTCTGATACCAGAATAGACAGCACCATCTTGGGACTTACTGTTGTAATTCTGAATCAAAATCAAAACCAAGCTATGCTATGCGTTGGGAATTAAGACAAGTTTCAGGGGTCTGGAAGTGTTTCAGGCAACTAAATATGTGATCGAGTTTGGTTGTGAATGTCGCTAAACAGGCAGGGTTTAGTTATGGGTACACGCCCTCATTTCACCTTTTAGTAAGAGATTGGTTGGATGAGAAAACATCATAAAGTTCTTAAATTTCATCCCTCAATTTCTGACTGTGGTGTTACCCAACGTTATAAATTACCCACAGTCTAAAATATCTCAAGAAGATAACATTAACAGACAAGAGACATATGAGGCAAGTTTAAGGTTAGTCAACAGTGACATCAAAGAATGATCTCTATCTGATGAGTACGATCAACAGTTAGGAGACATCAGGTAATGGAGAATTCAAACAGAAGTCCTCAGGAAAGATAAACTCTAAAAGAAAGCCGACCCGACTCCTACCAACTGTGCTACCCACGAGGGCCGGCCTGACTCGTCGTAAAGAACGTACTCTCTGGAACCAAAACCAAATATTTCGCTTTGTATTTTCATTTACATATTAGTTTAATGATTTTTTTCAATCATCATCAACAAACTTCGATAACTTTCCTTGTATTCCATCATGAATGTCATTAAGGGGGACAAGACACAGAAGTAGTCCCAACGCTGATTACGAGGAACTCCACTTGCCTGAAGAATATTCATTTACCTTTTGCCTCCCATCTTTTAGTCAGACCCTGATCCAATGCCCCTGATCGCGAACTAGATTGTGACATTCAAGTGTTCAGTCTATTCAATCCTTTTTAAATCCTAAATGGTCTAACTGAAAGATTATCATAGTGGCTAGACAATATTCCTCATTAACGAAACCGAGTTGATCATTTAATTCCCTTCTTGTCCAGATGATGTTCTACAACACCACCAATATTGAACTTCTTTAGAGATTTAAACCCAAAACGTGCTGCGAACTAGAGTTAACATCTAAAAGGCAGGACCAGTTTGTCTGATCTGAACCATTGCACCATGTCATCACTGTTTTTGTGAATCTAAACAAAATATGGGGCTCTCGTGGATAGCACAGTTGGTAGAATCGCTGTCCTCCTCACACTGAGTGGACAATACTTCAGTTCAAATTCCGTTAATGATAAGAGGAATTTTCATGGGCTTTATTCACAACGTGGCTGAGTTAGCCGGTCTCAGACGAAGGTAGCACGGTTCCCCCCCTCCTCGAAAACTCGCGGTGGCTACGCAGCTAAACCAGTAGTAAAATAACTTTGCAATCTAGATTAAATATGCAAGACAGATTCTTAAAGAAGTTATAGATCTTACCTGAACTCGAGCTTCTGTAAGGTTTATCTTTTTGGCAACCTCTTCGCGAAGAAAGACATCAGGGTAGTGAGTTCTTTGGAATAATTTTTCTAGCTCATTTAACTGTTGTGGGGTGAAGGTTGTTCTTTGGCGTCTCTGTAATATAAAAGATTTAAGTCAGTTTTCAAACCGTTACCTCGAAATGAATGTTTAAATGACATTACTGGACTGTTGAACTCTCAAAATATCTGATGGTTGATCTACAAAAGTCCAATCTCATTAAAATGGTACAAAAATAAATAAATAAGAAGTGTTTTACATGCCTGTCGTCTTCTGGAGAGGATGTACTCATCCAAGCACAAGGGATCTGCAGTTGCCCCAAGGTTTGTCACTGTTCCAACGGTAGGAAGGTATGAAGACGTCATCTTTCTTGATATGACCTCACATTTTAAGATTTAAGAATGATTAAACAGAACATACCAGGCTACTAAAGCTAAAAGACAAAAACAAAGTTTAAAATTCTTAATAAAAGCCCAAAATTCATTAACAAACTTCCCAAATATCAATTTACTTAAAGTAATATTCAAACAATAAAATTCTCAAGAGGAAAAGTGGTTGCGCAATCACTGCTCGCCTTTCAAATACCTGTTGATTCTCTCTGATATCGAAACACCAATCCAGCTGGAACTAACAACCGAGTAGATCTTTAACTTCTCCGATCAAAACAATGTTTTGTGCAGCTGGAACTCTTCGAGCGAGTGAATTCGTCTCCCAATGATCCATATTTATCTTTGAAAATATTTTAATATCTCCAAGTATTCATATCCCATGGTGCCATGCGCTCTTTTACCTGCGTTTAAACAACGTAACACTGTGAACCACATCTCCTGCGGAGCTAATCAGCGGCGAGCAATCTTCGGGACAGTCGGCCATTCGCCTGTTTCCTCCGCTCAACTGGCGGTGTCCCATTTCTAATTACAGTGATCGGTCCCAGATACGATGGGCCCGGGAAGAGAAAGACAGAACGAAGCAAATAGAACGTCGGCGTGGCTTTATATGCGTGGTTGGCTTGCGGTCGGATGTATTTTGCCAATGGGTCGAGGTAATTAATGAACTCCGTAGCGGCTTTCTTATTGTGACCCCCGTTGATTAGATCGGCGGCGATGATAGTAATATGCGAGGCATATTAGTGCCCAAGTTGATTATGTATTCGGTAACTAGATGGGAGTGAACAGGAGACTCTTCTTAATTTCATAATGGACAGATGGATTAATTAAATCTTTGAATGAGAGTTACACAATGGGATAAAAGACTCAGAAGGTTTTAATGTTCTTCACAAAAGGACGCAAGATTAAATGATTGGAGGCCTTGAAGATGACAGGCTCTGACTTTTAAGAGATTATTTTTACTTTTCTTTCTTTCTTTCTTTCTGTTTTTTTTTTTTACTTGCTTATTTGAAAGTAATTTCAACCGGAATCCGTCTCTCTCTCTCTCTCTCTCTCTCTCTCTCTCTCTCTCTCTCTCTCTCTCTCTCTTACAGAATGCGGTTTTATTTCTAGGTAGTTGTTGTTATTGGGAGATAAAGACACAAGGAAACAAGGGCACCAAAATGGGTCCTTCTATGGTTTATCTCTGTTAGAATACTTAAATGGGTACATCAGAGCAAATTAGATGCAGGAACAGAGCTGAACTCCTTGAAGGAACAGGAAAAGTTGATTGATATTTACTTTATCTCCAAGAATGCGTTATATTGTTGGAGGGTTCTCTAAATTGGAGAGATGCACAATCTTTCATTCGAGACGTATTGATGACAGATTAAAATATATTTGATACTGAGTTGTGTTTGGAATAAAGAGCATTGAGTGGGCTTTCGCCCATGAGAAAATGGAGGTGGATGTGATGTGTGTATAGACAATATACATCTTCCATAATGGAATTATGATTATGATATGGTGGTACATTCATACCCCACTGAGTAGAGAATAAACAACAGTGAGGGATCAGACTCTTCCATGGTGGATCTGGGGTAAATGTGCAAGAATTCGAGAGATCATAGAAATATTCCTCGCTGGGATGTGTGGGCAAATTTCGTAATTTAATTGCATATATACACAAGAGGGTTTGTCTCCTGAGAAATAGTGGGGATTCGTTTGCTTCTATACAAACTTTGCACTGGAGACGTTCTAAAAGCACCGTGGCTGTCCGAAGTACACTATGCTGGAGAGTATTGAGACGTTGTAATACGGTCTTCATGGCTGAGGACTGGAGAACTATAATCTTGCCATGATCCGATTAATACTCTTTATAACTGTAGTAGAGATTTTCATTCTGCACTTAAAGATATGTGTGTCCCAGTGAGTCGCACAGTTGACATATGACCTCCCCAAACCGGAGTTCGAGTCCCACTGATTATGAGAGGAATTACAACGTGGCTGAGTTAGTCGCTCTCAGATGAGGGTAGCATGGATTTTTCTCCCGGAAACTCGGGATTTTCGTCCACCAAACAGAAAATCGACCTCAGACACACCCAAATACACGAGCAATATGCCCTTAATCGCTGATGCTCCTAAAACCCTACAACAACAACTCCAATGTCCAGAGATACTATAACGAGACGTTGTTTCTTAACAAAAGCATTTCGAATATTAGCTTCAGCTCTAATGCAGACATGAAAAATAGTTCTGTTCCTTCTGAAACAGGACTGATTACCACTTATTATGTTTTGTAATTCTAAAATCCATTTAAGCAGCTAATAAACGAGATTGGTCTATGATTATTTGGCAAAGAGGTATCTTTTCGAGGCGTTGGAAAGGCTAACGCAAGTGAATGATACCAAGATAATGGACAACTGTTTCCATAAAGATCAGGTTGTAGAAAGGTAGTAGGGAGCTCAAGGTTTCGTCCTTTAGGTGTTGCATGACGATCTAACATATATTTATGCCATTTGCTTCTGCAATAATGCAAGAAAGCAAGCTAATACAGCAGCAACCTAAAAAGAACAAAAAAAAAAAAAAAAAAAAACTTCGCATTTCATGTATCCATTCCCTCCAACAGTTTGTCCAGTTCTTCCTTAAATTTCACCAAAACACCCACTTCCACAACAACGGATAAAAGCTTGTTCCGGCAATTAGCCAATCGTTGGCTGAAGACAAACTTCTGCAGATCTATTCTGCCTCCATCGTTCCTTAATTTGAATTCCTGCTCGCTCATGTGTCGTCTGAGCAAGAGGAAGAATGCCATCAGCATTGAGCTTGCTGAATCCTTTCAAGTCTTAAAACGTCAAACCGGTAATCTAGGAACTGCACTCCTTTGTTCCCTTCACCAAATCTTTCCTCATCTCTGTACCCGTTCCAGCACTCTACATCCTTCCTAAAATGAGGCTTCCAGACCTGTACACAGTACTCAACGCGTTGCCTGACCATTGCGTTATACAAGGGAATAATCACCTCCTTATCCCTGCTAGAAAAATTCCTGTATATCATTGACAGGACACCATGAGCTACTCTTGCAGTCCATCTTCACTGCTCAGAAAACTTCATATCTGACTGCACAATTACCCCCAATTTCTTTCATTCTCCACTACCCTGAGTGTAATACCACCCAGTTGATACGTTTCTCTGGGGTTACTTCTACCCATATGCAGTATTTTGTCAATGTTAAACTTCAGTTGTCACTAATCAGCCCATCTGACCAACTTTGCTAGATCCTGTTGAGGTTGCATACTGTCATCAACAACCCTGCCAACCTTTGTATCATCTGCAAACTTTGTCATTAAGCCTAATATGCCTTCATCAATATTACTGACAAATATAGAAAACAACATTGTGTCCATCATCCAACTCTGTTGAACTCCGCTGATAACATTTGTCCACGAACAGCAGTGTCCATTAATTACCACTCTCTGCTCTTCTCTCTGTGTCCTCTGCTTTTCTCCTACTCAAACAACACTTTCTTCATAGTGCTAATTTGTTCTTAGTGCCACACTGCTTCAATTTGTTCAGCAGTCTTTTATGGGCAACAGGATCATCTAGTAAAACTATCGATATTAAGTAGAGCAATGTTATTCATCCCCTTCCTTCTAGTGTTTACATAAGAAAAGAAGACTTTTCTGTTTCTCTTTGATTCGTTTGTCCAATCTGTTGTTGTTGTTGTTGTTGTTGTTGTTGTTGTTTGGGGTTTAATGGCGCAAGAGCAACTTCGGCTATATTGCGCCTGTTCAAGTTTTGTTATTTCTTGTCATATTGTTACTGATTTGACATATTAGATATGATTGGTAAGTTTATTAAACTGAGGTATGAAAAGAGTTCACTGACGTTTGATTTTTCTCCCATAATGAGCTCAAGGCTTAATGGCTCATTTGAATGCGATTTGAAAGCTGATTGGTAGGCAATTTGGTATCGTGGACATTCTATGATGATGCGTTTCACTGTTAGTGTGGTCAGACACTGAGGGCATTGTGGAGGATCGTCTTTCATTAGGAGGTAAGAGTGTGTTAAATGTGTGTGTCCGATGCGAAACCGAGCGAAAACAGACATTGTAGAATGCTTAATTTAATGCCACTGTCTTTTGCACTGAGATTCGATATCCATCATAGATGAACCAGGACTCTATTTTGTTAATAGCACATTGAAGCTGCCTCTCGATTGTCCGCATATTCTGTGAATGACATGATATTGTGAGGTCGTCGGCATATAGGTAGGTTTCTACTGTTGCTGGAATAACTTCTGTTATAGGGTTGATTTTGATAGCAAAAAGGGTTGCACTGAGGACTGAGCCTTGGGGGACCCCCTGTTCTTGATTATATATTAGAGACAGAATATGATGGTAGCGGACTTGAAAAGTTCTTTTAGACATGAAATTCTGAAGGAACTTCGGTAGATGACCTCGAGGTCCTAACTTGTGCAATTCATGAAGGATGCCATATCTCCAGGTAGTATCATCAAGGCAATATCAAGGCATATCATTACAAGGTGTTCGTTTCGGAGAAAGGCATTGCGTATGTTTGATTCGGCTTTTGTTGTTATGTCTGTTGTTGATCTATTTTTCCGAAAACCATATTGCCTATTACTAAGGAGGTAATGGATGTCAAGAAACCATGTTAACCGATTATTCACCATTTTTTCTAAAGTTTTACCTAGCTAGTGAGGGCAATGGGGCGATAATTATATGGGTTTGAATGGTCCTTCCCAAGTTTTGGAAAGGCCAGTACAATGGAATGTCGCCAAGAGTCTGGATATGTATCCTCAAGATATATCCTATTATAAAATAGAAGCACTTCCTAATTCATTTCACAAATATACGTGGTCTCAATTGTAATCTCAACGATGTCCATTTCCACTTGCAGTCTGCCAAACCCCATGTACTTTTTCTGACAGAATCTCAGTTATCGGTTGATTCAACTACTGCTCATCTCAGATGCCCAAATTATTCGCTGTATGATTCCTTTCGCCTCAAAGGTGGTACTTGTGCATATGTCCGTTCTGATATTCCCTGTCAGAGACTTGGCAATTTGGAATCTCCTCTCTTTGATCTTCTCTGGCTTAAAATCTCTCTACCTCATTGTGTCAAATTCATCTGTTGTCTCTACCGTTCTCCCAACTCCACTAATCACTTGCAGCTCTTTGACTTCCTCTCTTTGCAACTTGACTTTCTCAAGTCCAACTTTCGTAACAATGAGGTAATTTTCCTTTGTGATTTTAATGTTCACAACTCCAGCTGGCTTCCGTTTTCTGTCACACCGACCAAGCTGGTCGAGATGCTGAGGCTTTTGCAATTACTAATGAGCTAGCACAGATTGTTAATTTACCTACAAGAATACCGGACAATCCTAATCATACAGCCAACACGCTTGATCTTTTTCTCACAAACAGCCCTTCTAAGTACACGGTCGAAGTGAGAGGTCCTTTAGGCACTTCAGATCACAACTTGGTGATTGTCTCATCCCCAATGGAGCCTTTATCTCATGGCTATTCCCAACCTCGTGTTGTTTGGCATTACAAGAATGCAAAATGGGATGACCTGCGAGATTTCTTTTCTTCTTTTCCTTGGTCGGATTACTGTTTCAAAACTTCTGATGTCAACGTTTGCTCAGATCGTGTCAGTGAAATTATTCTTGCAGGAATGGAATCCTTTATCCCACACTCCACTTTAAAATCTCGTCCTTTATCTAAACCTTGGTTTTTCAATAAATATGCTAAGGCTGTTCAAGAGAAGAATGTTGCATATCGTAATTGGCTTGTTTCTAATTCTTCAGTTACATTTTCTGCCTACACCAAAGCTCGCAACAATTGTAAAGCAGTTATTAATCAGTCCAAACTAGAGATTGAACAGGCTAAGAGTAGAAAACTTGCTTCTTGCCCTAATGGTAGCCGAGCATTCTTGTCTCTTGCCAAAGCTATTGGCCGCAACTTTTTCCCATCTCTCCTCCCACCTCTGTCCAAACCAGATGGTTCTGTTGTCACTTCAGCCAAGGATAAAGCTGACCTGCTAGCATCCCATTTTTCTTCCAGCTCATGTATTAATGAACTTGGTAAAACACCTCCCACCATTCCCAACACGGTCCATTCAATACCTCCTGTGGTCTTCCGTCAAAAGGATATCAGAAGGATTTTGATGAATCTTGATGCTAAGAAAGCTCCAGGTCCCGATGGTATTTCTCCACTTGTTCTCAAAACCTGTGCTCCTGAACTTACTCCTATTCTTTGCCGCCTTTTTTCACTTTCTTATTCCAAAGGTGTTTTTCCTTCTGTTTGGAAATTTGCTCATATCCAGCCAGTTCCTAAAAAGGGTGACAAATCCCTCCCATCCAATTATCGTCCCATTGCAATTACTTCTACTCTTTCTAAAGTAATGGAGAAATCAATTAACCGCCAACTCTTAAACTACCTAGAAACCTTCCGTCTGATCAACGATCACCAGTATGGATTCCGTCAGTGTCGATCCACTGGTGATGTTCTTGCTTACGTTACCCATTTATGGACTAATTCAATGGAAAGGTTCGGTGAAACACAAGTAGTTGCTCTTGACATCTCAAAGGCTTTTGATCGTGTTTGGCATAAAGGTCTTCTAAACAAGCTTCCATCTTATGGTTTGCCAACTGTTTTTAGTAATTGGTTATCCAGTTTTCTCTCTGATCGCTCACTGAGGGTGATGGTAGATGGCTCTCTGTCTTCTAACTTCTCCACTAATGCCGGTGTCCCCCAAGGTTCAGTTCTTTCCCCCACTCCTTTCCTCTTGTATATCAATGACCTTCTTCCATTGACTGGAAATCCTATCCATAGTTTTGCCGATGATAGCACATTGCATTCAACTTTCCATTTTGAGAAACCTTGTCCTGCTCAATCAGCTTCAAGTTCTCGAAAATCTGCTGCCGATTCCTTAAATGCCGATCTTCAGGTAATTCTCCAGTGGGGCAAAGACAACTTAGTTGATTTCAACCCGTCTAAAACTTTGTCTTGTCTTATATCTCGCAAAAAGGATTCTTCTGCTCCTATGCTTATCTTTGGTGACACTGTGATTTCTAGGCAAGTTGATGTATCTCTTTTGGGGATTACCCTGACTTCTAATCTCTCTTGGCACAAGCACATTACAAATATTGCTTCCTCTGCATCTAAAAAACTTGGTTTTCTCTTTCGCTCTCGGCGTTACTTTTCTTCCAAACAGCTGCTCACTCTGTATAAATCGCAAATCCGCCATGCCATGGAATATTGTTCCCACAATTTGTGGTGGTGCCCCCAAAACCTCTCTCAGGCTTCTTGATTCCATTCAGAAGAGGGCAATTAGGTTAATTAATGACTCATCTCTAACAGAGTCTCTCCACTCGCTTTCTCATAGACGCACTGTTTCTGCTGAATGCCTCTTCTACGGATACTTCCATGGGCACTGTTCTTCTGAATTGGCTTCTATAATTCCCTCTCTCTTTCAAAACAGTCCGAACACGTGCCGCCACCAGCCAACATCCATTTACTGTCCAACTTCAAACCCACAGAACCAACTTTTCATCTTCCTCATTTATTCATTCAACTGCAGTTTTCTGGACCAACCTTCCTTCATACGTATTTCCTTAAAATTACAGTCTACAGAAGTTCAAGCCCAATGTCAACAAATATCTTCTTTCATCTTCTCAACATCCAACCCAAGCACGGTACTAAGTACTATAGGTTCTAATACCTCTCGTGTTTAGGTTCACATAAAAAAAATAAATAAATAAAAAAAGGGAAGGAATTTTCGGTCAGTTGTTTAATCATTTGATAGTGGATTCCATCCGGACCTGCTGCACTTTGCTTAGATTTGGCTGTGGCTTTGTGCAATTCATTTATAGTAAAGGGTTGGTTGTATGAAATCTCATGAGCTGCATGGAAATTAATTTTGTATTTTTCGATTTGAGCTTTATATTGTGGGGGAGAAAAATGGAGGACTTTACATTTATTTTTTTATTTATTGATTAATTAAATATTCTTTATTTTATATTCTTTGTTTTGTTCCCTTTTTAGATATATAGACCTCTTTTCCTATACCCCCACTTACACATCTGACTTAGACTTCACGGGAGAATTCCAGCTTCAAGGGAACTTCTCAATTACGTATAATTCCCTTCGGAAAGGCTGAGTGTTCAATCCTTACACAAACTTATTTTAGTTTCTTCTTTCTTCACACACGAACAATAATTACTTAAGAGGTTTAGTTCACACTCTTTCTCTTATGTCAATCAAATTCTTACCTTATAAATTGATTTAGGAATTTCACTGTTAATTTCTGATTTAATTAATGCCCCTTTTTGTCTTGGGGAATATGATATCACAGACTTTCCTAATCATGATGAATCGTACATTTGACCTCAATTTCTTAGGAATTTATGGGCTCGTCTTCGATACTGCTACTTAACCTTCGGTTCAACTATTCTGGCGGAATAGGGATTACAACTTTACCTTCTCAGCTCACTTATCTGCGCCTTGCCTTTATCACTGCCTTCAGATGATGGACTAGGGTTATTTTTCTCCTGACTACTTATTTTCACGCTGGCCACTTTCTCTACCTTCCTACTCATCGAGCTACTAATTCCGCGTTTTCGCTCCTTCTCTGGAGCTACTAATTTAGCGGATTTCGCTACTTCTCTCTCCACCTTATTAAAACTTATTCACAAGAAGAAAACTCACAGGACATCTCTCACTAACTCATTCTCCACTCCACTTTTTACAGCTCATCCACAAGGAGAAAGCTCATAGGGTGCCACCCTCCCTCCTTCACTCCACCTTTTAAAAACTTCTTATTAAAGTAAGAAATATTTCACAGCGCTTGTTTGCATACGGGTCACTACCCTTGTTCTCTTCTATTATGGAACTCCACTAACGTTTCTTAACTTGCTGACTGCACTTAAACTTATCTAACCCTTCACTACTCCATCTTAACTTTGTCAGATCTTTCCCAACTGGCTGACAGGACAGGACAGGACTTATCTAACCCTACACAACTTATTACTCATTTTCCCACTAACACTGTCAAAACCTCAACTCTGTCTTTCCTAACTCATCTTCACAAAACAGCAACAAAAGCTCAACTGTCCGTTTTTCTAACTCATATTAAAAATACCAACAAAAACTCAACTCTGTCTTTGACTAACTCATCTTTACCGACACCAACAAATATATCAACCTTCCCTGTCTTTAATAACCCATTTCCAAAAACACCGACAAAAACCTCAAATGTGTGTCCTTTCTAACTCACATTAAAAGCACCAACAAAACTCAATTCTTGTCTTACTTACTCATCTTCACAAAACACCAATAAAATCTCAACTGTTCGTTTTTCTAACTCATTAAAAACACCAACAAAAACTCAACTGTGTGTCTCTCTTGGCTGCATGCGCTCTCTTTTTGTTTTCCAAATTTGTGTACCACCCTTTTGTGTTGGCCCACCTTCACCTTGAAAGATTGGTCTGTATGAAGTTGTAGCTGACAATTCCTCAAATGGTTCTCCATTTTTTTCTGGTTCAGTTATGTCATGACCTTTCCAGCTTATGATCGGTTTAGGGACGGTTGTATATTTGCCTGAAATTTGTCTAATTTCATTCCAGATTATTCTGCTGTCCATATTTCTATTAATTTTGCTTGCAAAGGATATCCAGGACTCTTTCTGAGATTTCTGGCGTATATAACGTGCTTTTGCTCTGGCTTTCTGATATTTTATGAGATTAGTGGTGGTGGGGAACTTTCTGAATTTATTCCAAGTCTAAATCATTCAGAACGATTTAATAATTCTGAAATTAATGCAATAGTTTAAATATCATAAATAATTAATTCCACGACTTCTTTTTTTGTCAGTGAGGCTAATTTAGGCAGCGTTATTAATGATTAAAGTAGATGGAATCTAAACGAGATAGATTCATTTAATAAATGGACTAGGGTGGGCTGTTTACGAGAAAATCTTAAACAAATATCCAAACTTGATCAAACTTTAGCTTTGCTTCTGCACTCGGATGTTGTAAGCCCCGCAATCCATTCACTTGATGAGAAAGACACAGCGTACAAGGGTGGTATCTGGTTGCCTCGCGATTATAATCAGGAAATAAGAGTACCTCATTACCCCTAAAAGAAAGGGGAGGAACAAGGGGAGGGTTGCTAACGTTGCTGTCAACAGGTAGATGGCATGCACTTATAGAGATTCGCAACGGCCTCCTTCCATCGTGTAATATCATATTCACAGAAGTTTACGTAAATGTGGATCTTTGAAAAAAGAAACATTCGACTATCGAAAAACATCTCAAAAACACCAAGAGGAGTTCGCTGTTGTAGGGAGGGGAGGGGATGAATGAGTTCTTTCGCTAGCTCTACGTCTTTATCAATTATGGTAATGCATCTCGAGATGGTGGAATTATGTTAAAAAATGAACCTCGCTTCTAAGTTGTTATGTAACCCTAATTAATTAAGGCAAATGTCTTTGTTTAATAATAGATAGGTTATTTGATTACTTTATTAAATTGGCAATAGAGAGGAATGGGAATTTATGGACGGGCCTTTGAACTTGAATGATCTTGTCAATTTTGCAATTTGTTTCTGAGTTACACCTTGAGTTTATATTATCGTGGTTGTGGACTGCAATACCAGAGAAAATGATTAGTACCGGTATTGAGGTACTGTAGTCGATTACTGGTATTACACTGGGATTGAAAAAAATTTATCCTAAATAACAATTTAAAGAAAAAATGAATTAAAATAAACATATATCACTTTTTAAACTAAATCAGTATGAGATGGTTGAATGGGAGAAAGTAGAGCAAGGTTATCAATGTCTTCAGCAGTGGACACTACTTTTCTCTTACGAATTTTATTAGTGGAGTTCCACATGGATCACTGATGGACCCATTTTTTCTTTTCCACATGGATCACTGATGGACCAATTTTTTCCTTTCTGGATTTATTAATGATATTTATGAAGGTATATTAATGTCCAAGTTTGCAGATCATACAAAGGTTGGTAGAGTAGCTGAGGACAGTAATCATGGTGAGCTAGTTCTAGAAGATCTAGGAAAATTGGGTCAATGGGCCGAGAAAAGGCAGTTGATCTCTAACATTGACAAATGCAAGGTTCTGCATGTGGGTAGCAGTAACATACCATCTGTGCAGTACTGCACTCAGGGTGGTAAAGGTTGAAAAAGACCTGGGGGTAATTGTACAGTCATATACGAAGTTTTCAGAGCGGTGCAGACGCTGCCAGAGCAGGTCATGGGGTTTTGTCAATGATATATAGGAATTTTGCTAGCAGGGAGGTCTGGAGATCTCATTTTAGGAAGGATGTAGAGTTGCTAGAACGAGTATAGAGACGGGCAACGATATTGGTGAGGGGAACAAAGGGGTTCTCTTACCAAGAAAGGCTTAAATTCTGCAAGTTGCAGCATCTGGAGACTAGGCACCTGCGAGGTGATCTGATTGAGGTGTTTAAGGCTGTGGATGGATTGAGCAAGCTCAATGATGATGGGATTCTTCCTCTTGCTTAGGGGGGCATTAGGGGGGCATAAATAAAAATTCAGGAAGGGTGGTTGCAGGATTGATGTGCGGCAGTTTGTCTTCAGCCAACGGATTTCCAGCCAATTCCACAACAAGCTCTATCTGTTGTGGAAATGGGTGGTTTGAATAAGTTCAAAGAAGGACTAGACAAACTATTGGAGGGGATGGGTAGTGAAATGGTTTCTTTTCTTTTTTGGCTGATGCTACTTGTAAGCTTGCTTTCTTGAATCATTTGACACTGTTGCTACTAATACTAAAGCTAGTCTTTTATATCTTCATGGAAGGTAAGTTCTGGTTAAGTACTACATCTAGGAAACTGCAAAGGAAACAATTGTTTCTGGCCTTTAATAATTTTGTTGATGGCTCCCTGGAACTGACTTCCCACCATTTACACGTTAATGGGATGGCAGGAGATAGCGAAGTTATTGGCGTTCAAGGCAGGGGATTTTATTAAATAAAGATGCTCTTGGCGTGAGGTTCTCATTATTATGTTTAACATAGTGTCGCTTAGCACTGAGCTGTGGGAGCGCGTTGTTTCCTTCTTACTTAGCTCCCCTCAAGCACTAAGGTCCACAAGCGACCTGACTGCCTTAAAATACCAGACTTTATAGGAGCTGAAGGATTTTCCTATATGTGGTCGTGGCATAGATTCCACCAAATGTCTGAAAGAATCTCGCTCCAGATTTTACAATTCTTCCATCCGATATTTGTCAGCTGCTGCACTCTGGTCGGTAGAGAACCGAGAAGCCGAACTGCCTTTTCCAACATATCCCAGGGATTCTCAATTAGATTCAAATCTGAACAATCAGGGGACAATGGCAGATTTTGAAATCTTTCCAGTGTCCCTCGGACCACTCATATTTTTCAACTGTGGTTCCCGCTAAACGTGTTTCAAAAATAGCCCCTTGGAAGGTCATCTCTCTTCTCAATGATATAATCGAGGCCTGGCAAAATTTCAATTCTTGGAAACAGACTTCTGAGCCTTCTTCATGATTCTTACTAATTCTAACATACCGGAGAAAGTTTTCAATGAATCAGTGAATGAATCGTGTCCATACGCCTCATTTCCCCTTCCAAAACATCCGAATTTGGATTCCAATCAAGGTGGGTGATATGTTCACTGTGTTCCTGGAACCACTCTTGCACAATGCAGGGCTGTTGACACGGTGCATTATCGTCTTGGAAAACAGCTTTTCTGTCCGGAAAAATATGCACCATGGCAGGGTGTATATGGTCTCCTAAAAGCTACCAATGTGGACATGTGGACATGTGTTTTTGTAAAGGGCGGCTCCTAGAACGTGAGTTCAACTCCCCCTCGTATCTCTGTGAAGAACAGTATCACTACAAATGGGCCAGATGTGTGTGACGTCGGTTTGTGTGTATTGTGTGTGTGTTCTGTTGTTCTGTTCTGGCCTCTTGGCTACCCAGAAGCATCAGTCACTTGGATAGATGATTCTGGGTACTCGTCCACACCACGGGAAGGTGGGCCAGTCCCAATGGAGCACGTACTGTCTCGATACGAGACTTTGAACCACCTGATGTTGCCAAAAGGTGGGCCAGATTTCTCTGGGGGCCCATTCCAGAGAGGGGAAAAGAAAAAAATAAATAAATAAAAAACAAAAAATAAATAAATAAAATAAAAATTAAATAAACTAAAAACAGAAACAAAATGTATTTCCCGTGGTGCAAAAAAGACAAAACAAAAAAAAAATTAAAAAATAAATAAAAAAAAAAATAATAAATAAAATAAAAAATAAAAAAATAAAAATAAATAAAATAAATAAATAAAAAATAAATAAATAAAATAAAATAATAAGAATAAACAAATAAATAATTATAATAATTCCCTGTGGTGAAAAAGAAAATATATTAAATAAATAAAAAAAATAATAATAAAATAAAATAAAAATAAATAAATAATAAATAAAAAAAAATAATAATAAAATAAATAATTAAATAAAATAAGAAAAATAAAATAAAATAAATTCCCTGTGATGGAAAAAAAAAAAAAAGGGAGAGCTGTCTGGCACCAATGATAGTCCACATCCCAGTTGTCAGAACAGAGCACGAGTAAAAAAAAAAAAAAAATAAATAAATAATAATAATAATAATAATAATTACAGAATAATTAAATAATTTTAATCCCACAGTGAAGAGGAAGATGTGCCAGCAGAGAGAGAGTAAGAGAAAAAAAAAAAAAAAAAAATGTGAGAGTGGTTATCTATCCTGCACAGAGGGAGAAAGAAGAAAAGGTGAGCCAAAGCTGCTCCTAGTTCCAGGGCAGGACCCAGAAACAATGCAGAACGGAGGTTAGAAAAAAAAAAAAAAAAATAGTCAGTAGAAGGGGTGACTTTTAGTTGGCAGTGGAATTGTTAATGATCGGCATTCCACGTCGGTGATTGACGATCAGTGTCCTCCTCCAGTCAAATACCTCATCTGCAAAGGTCTGGAAGGCTTCGAGATTGTTTTGGGTACATATCAGTTGATGCAGATCTGCTGGTTTGAAGTCCTGGATCTTATTCTGGAGACGGTTTCTGATATCGTTGTAATGTACACACTCCAGAAGCAAGTGTTTCCAACTTTCACTTTGTCCGCAAAAGCAGTAGGGAGTGTCGATGAGTCCCAGTGTATGCAGTTTCTCATTCAGAGAACCGAATGAGAAAGGAGGATTCGAGGCTGAGGGAGAACCATCGGGCGTTATTTTCAGTGGTTGCAAAGGTTACCTCCGGAAGAAAACTCCGAGTTATAACCCCTACAGTAGAAGAATCCCATCTGGTCTGCCATACATTGAAGAGTTTATTGAGACATCGATATTTCTCCTGCTTTATATCCGTAGTTAGTGAGAGTTCTATATCCAGGATCGTTGCCGGAATACCTTTTTTAATTCGATAGCAGAGCCCCTTGTAGATTGTGTAAAGGTCGAGAGGGAGGGTGGCTGCTATAACTTGGAGAGCTGCTGTAGAGACTGTACGGCAGATTCGATGGGTCGCCAGTAACATAGCTCTTTGTATAGAGTTTAGCTTTTCTTTCATCTTAATGATGGGAACTCTGTGAAACCAGACCCCGGCAGCATAGATTACTATTGGGAGAAAGACAGCTTTATAATAAAGAAGAAGGGTTCGTTTTGATAGTCCCCACTCACTTCTTGAGATCCGTATAATTGCGGCGGAGAACTTTTTGGTCTTGGAACTCAGATGCTGTAGATGGGGGAAGAAAGACAGACGGTTGTCTATTACTACTCCCAGGACTTTTGTCTGTTTTACGAAGGTTAGCTGGGTTCCGTTGATTTTGACCTGGGGAGGCCTTCGTAAGTCGAGTCGGTTTTTAAAAAAAAAAAGCTACCAATGGACCTCACCAGTGAAGCATTAGTCCATACGCACCAGGGGTTCTAGCTCTTGCAAGCAAAAGATGCTCCATATTAAGCAACCACCGCCACCTTCCTGGATAGTGGGCAACACGCATGATGGGTCCATGGACTCGTGTTGCTTGCGCTACACATGAAGGTGCCCGTCGATGTGTTGCCCCAGGTTTTTGTACTCATCCAACCAACACACTCGTTTCCAGTCCTCCTGTGTATAACGAGCGTGTTGTTGACACCACAGCATTCGCCGTCGACGATGAGCAGCAGTGAGGAATGGTTCTTCACGGATCGTCTGCTATGGAACCTCGTACGTCTGAATATAGGGCGCATCGTCATTTGGAACATTGTTCTTGCATTCGCCATATTGCATTGCGATGTCAACTGTCCCACAGTGACCTGTCTTTCAGCTCGTACAACCCGCTACACTCTTCGCTCACCACGAACGTCCGCCTTGCGCAATCCTTTACAATTCTGTCGGCGGGAGGAGATTCGGCCCATTGGACACCACTCTGCGTACACCATAGCCACAGTGGACCGTGAGCAACTGGCAAGACATGCCGTTTCTCTCTTTATGTCTTTTACTTGCATGACCAGATGCAAATTGCGTGTGTTCTGTGGTGATTTTCTGTTTGCTGGACGAGAAATCAGAGTTTCCAAGAGAAAAAAATAATGTACCCCCTCCCCTGAGACCGATTAACTCGGCCACGTTGTTAAAGAGGCCCATAAAAATTCCTCCCACCATTGACGGGATTCGAACTCAGTTTTTTTCCACACGGCGTTGGGGAGGACGGCAATTCTACCAACTATTCCAGGACAGAATAATGTTGCAAATAAACCATTGGTTACTCCTGATAAAGTTTTATTATCACTACTGCATATTAAACATGGTTTAATGAACATTTTTTACAACAATCGATCGAAAGAGAGCAGATTCTGTTTGCATAATACCGAGAAATAGTCCTGAAACATTACCAAGAAGTAGTTAATGATCTTCTCAATACCTATGAAGTGCCCTCTTGGGTTGCACAGTTGGTAGAATCCGGTCCTCCCACACCGGGTGTAAAAGACATCAGTTTGAGTCCCTTCGATGATGTGAGCAACTTTTACTGCCTTTTTCACAACGTGGCCGAGTAAGTTGGTCTCAGGCGTGGGCAGCATGGTTTTTCTCCCCGTAAATTGGGGTTTTTGTCCAGTAAAATGAAAACCAACCACAGAACTCACACACTTTACAGACAATGCACACGGAGCAATATGGCCTTAGTCGATAGCGCTCCAGTAACCCTACTACAACAACAAGATCCAATCGCACCAAGCGGGTCCTCATCCTTGAAGGAGTTCGAAGGCGCCACTCCAAAACAAGAGAATTCTGCTTAAGTCTAATGAATCCTTCACAATTAACCTTAATTTTTCATTATGCATTCCCTTTCTCCTTCATAAATGGCTTCAAGGCTCAAGGGGTAGAATTTTTCTCAGCCTGGTCTGTGCTTGTTAACAGGAGAGACTGCTTCTACAGGGATGGGATACACTTAAATAGAAAGGGTGCAAGAATGTTTGCTGATGCTATCGAGGCAGTGTTGGTGGGTCGGAAAACTGCTAGCTTGGGGGGATTCACAGACTAATAGATTAACAGTTGCCACTGGCAGAGGTGAAAGTGATTCTTGCACTGCTTCTATTGGAATGAGCAGCAGCCTGAAAAACAAGGTGCAGAGGATTTCAGACACTGCTGGGTGTCATTGCGGTACAAGTAAACACATGGGTTGTGTTAGGGTGGCTAAGAAAAAAATAAATTTGATGAATTTGAGGTATTGCTCAAAACATCAAAGGCAGATATTGTGGGGATATCAGAGACGTGGTGTCACACAAATATAAGGAATGCAGAACTGGAATTTGGGGAGTACAATCTGTACAGAAAGGATAGGAAGGGAGGAGGGGTTGTGCTATTAGTTAAAAAACACATAAAATCCAAGGAAGTGAAGCCACTCGACATTGATGGACAGGGCAGTGTCGAGTCAGTTTGGTGTGACATAAGCACTGGGAGATCAAAATTAAGAGTAGGAGTGTGCTATAGGCCTAATGACTCTGATGAATATAATAAGAAAGTGTACAGGGAAATAGAGTGGGCCAGTAAATCAGAGAGTCTGATAATGGGGGATTTTAATTTCCCAGATATTGACTGGAATTTGTGGTTTGGTCACTCGCACACTAGCAAGGCTTTTGTGGATTTATTGGATGATTGTTTTCTACATCAGCATGTTCGGGAGGCAACTAGAGGGAGGAATACTCTTGATTTGATTATCAGCAGTGATTCTTCATGCATTAAGAACCTGCAGATAAAGGAACCACTAGGTGGCAGTGATCACAGTGTGCTGAAGTGGGATTTATCAAAGAGGTAACTACCATCAGGAGTAAAGGGAAGGGTTATTGCTTTTGTAAAGGCGACTACGATGGTCTGAGACAGTATTTAAATTCTATACAGTGGGACCAACTGATGATGTTACCAACAGCAAATGCAAAATGGGAAGCATTCAAAGAATTTATCTTGGAAGCTACTAGGCTCTACATACCAACTAAGAAATATTGTTCAAGGTTTAGGCCAAAATGGATGTCAGATGAACTAATGAGACATATGGCAGAGAAGAAAAATGCATGGGATACATATAAATTAACAAGTGACACAGAAGCCTATGATAGATATAAGTTGATCTGTAGCCAAGTTACAAAGGAGGTTAGGCAGGCGAAGGCAGATTATGAGAAATCTTTGGCAAAGGATGCAAAGAAAAACAGCAAAGACTTCTTTTCTTATGTAAATTCTAGAAGGAAGGGGATGAATCAGATTGGTCCACTTGATATCGATGGGTCAACTGTTGATGATCCTGCTCAGGTGGCTAACAAACTAAACGAGTATTTTGCATCGACATTCACACATGAAGATTAATTCAGGGAGGGGAATGCCAGAGGTGTAATCAACTCTGGCAGTAAGCTAGATGATCTTGTAATAACTGAAATCAAAGTCGAGGGGAAATTTTTGAAGTTAATCATAAGAACGGCGCTTGGGATGGTGGAATCTATGCAGTTATATTAAAGGAGGCGGCAAAGGAACTAAGCAAACCCTTAGCCATAATTATGAGAGCTTCCTTGGACTCAGGGGAGGTACCCATAGACTGGAGATGTGCAAATGTGACCCCAATTCACAAAGAAATATCAAAGGGCGACACAAGTAATTATAGACCTGTGAGTTTAACTTCTGTTCCTGGAAAATTAATGGAGGCACTGATTAAAGAAGCACTGCAGGATCATCTAGACAAGACTTCAGTTATAGCTCGGACACAGCATGGTTTTGTTAAGGGAAAGTCTTGCCTGACCAATTTGATTGGATACTATGATGCAGTCACAAAGGAACTGGATGCAGGGAATAACTTTGATATTATATATTTGGATCTTAGAAAGGCTTTTGATACTGTTGGGCATGGAAGACTGCAGGTAAATTGCTGCTATGGATAAAGGGATAGTTGAGGGGGAGAAGACAGAGAGTGGTAATCAATGGACACTGCTCATCGTGGACTCATGTTATTAGTGGAGTCCTTCAGGGTTCAGTGTTGGGTCCATTGTTGTTTTCTGTATTTACAAATGATATTGATAATGGTATATCAGGATTATTGTCCAAGTTTGTGGACGATACGAAGGTTGGCAGGGTTGTTAAGGACACTAATGACAGTACGCTGCTGCAACAGGATCTAGAAAAGTTGAGCAGATGGGCTGAGAGGTGGCAAATGTAGTTTAACATTGACAAATGTAAAGTACTACATATGGGAAACAGCAACCCCAGAGCAACGTATCAACTCTGTGGTACTACACTGACAGTGGTAGAGAATGAAAAGGACCTGGGGATAATTGTGAGGCAGATATGAAGTTCTCTGAGCAGTGCAGACGGTCTACAAGAGTAGCTCATGGTGTCTTGCCAGTGATATATAGGAACTTTGATAGCAGGGAGAGGGAGGTGATTATCCCGTTATAGAAGGAAATGTTCGGGCTATAACTACAGTACTGTATACAGGTCTGGAGGCCTCATTTCACTATAGAGAAGGGCAACAAGATTAGCGAATGGAACAAAGGGGTGCTCTTACGAAGAAAGGCTTAAGTTTTGCAAATTACAGTGTCTGGAGACTAGGCACCAGCGAGGTGATCTGATAGAGGTGTATAAAGCCTTGAATGGTTTGAGCATGCTCAATGCTGATGGGATCCTTCTTCTTGCTCAGAATAATCACCTGAGAGGGCATAAATTCAAATTGAGGAAAGACAGATGTAGGATAGACGTGAGGAAATTTGCCTTTAGCCAGCGGGTGGTTGGTAGGTGGAACAGACTTCCATCCCTTGTAGTGGAGGTTGATAGCCTAAATAAGTTTAAGGCTCAGCTGGACAGGTATTTCGAACGAACGGAGGGGTGAAGTGGAAGTGGTTATTTTTTATTTTTTTATTTATTTTTTATTTTTTGGCTGATGCTGCATAAGCTTGCTTTCTTGCATCATATGCCTCTACTAATGCTAATAAAGTGGCGGGAGTCTCCGAAACAGAGTGACATGTGCTGCCATCTTCTGGACACGAGAAACACTATATGCCAACGGGAATACATTTAATGGCAGATTGAGTTACGTGTGTATTATTAATTTCGATGCATCCATTGTAGTTTAAGAATCAGGAAGACGAGATTTTTAAAAAATACATCGAAAAGATTAAATTATAGAAGAATTTGAGTATTTGGCTCGCGATTATAGCTGAAATATATAATTTATAAGTGCAAAGAGTTTTTTGATACGAAGTGGGATTAACAAAGTTCTGAGCTGAATTGGTTTCTTGCATTTTGCGACTTGTAGCAACATGTCCGTTGAATCGTCAAGACATAATAACTCGTGAATTAACCGTTTATCTGCAGTGAGTCCGGCACTGTTTCTCTACACTTCTGCCACACCGCCAGAATTGTACAGAAACAGTTCCAGGAAGACGACATTTATTCAGGCTAATGCGGTGGCCATCTCAGTCACCAGATCTCAGTCCATTTGAACACTCCTGGGATGAACTCTTTGGATTAGAGATTCACATTAATCCAGTTTGCAACAACTGTGAGAAACAGTTCGGCGAACATGGACCAGCATCTCTGTAACACACTGTCAACACCTCGTTCAGTTCATTCTTTATTTAGAAGGGTATGGAAAGGTTGGCCGGCTCCCCTAAATCAGTAAAACGGCTGCATTTTAGTGATTCTAGTGCATTCTAGAAGCTACATATCTGAACTGCACAGCACGTCCATATGTTCCAAACCTGTTAAGTTGCTTCAAGTGCTAGGAATATAGGCATAAACAGATGGCCTGTCGTGGTGCCCTTGCATGCGTTCCACGTGGTGAAAAGGACCATGAAATTACTTCGTGTAAAGCAACAAAACACACCTACATTAACTGCCAAGAGCACCCTGCATATTCTCGAGCATGACACAGGTGGAAAGAATGAAAAGAAATAGAGACGTAAGGCAGAACTGAACATTTCATACCAGGAGGCCAGAAAAGCAGTTAGCCAGTTAAATATCACATAACACTCCACTACCGAAACCCCTCGACTTGTGCACCTGTAAGTTGTGAGTGGCTCTCCCAGTGAAGTTGCTGATCCCCCAGATTCCGGCGAAATACAGACGACACCAAGGCACTCATGCAAAAGCATCAACCAGCCTGCTTTGGTTTACAGCAGACTTATCTAAAAGCAAATGTTGATTCCACCATGTGTAACATTACTATTATTCTTAACGATAAAATTGTGGATTCCTTGCTCATGGAGGAGTCACTTTCAGCCCTTGCAACTTGCAACCAGCATAGAGGCAGTTGCAATTTGCTTTACAACGAGGTTTCTATTAACAGACTGGGACCGACATTCCTCAGAAAGACTTTGATGATCTTGTTATGCGGCTGCCTTCCCCTTTCTTGCTTCAGTGTAGCTTTCGAAGGAACACGGTCGTCTTTGAACAATATAATTAGAATAGAAACAACTATTCGAGATGCTTTCCTAAATAGAGAGCTGCTCTGACATGCGTATGACACAATGTGGGGTTTTTGTATTTAAAAAGATCTTTATAACTTCGGTCTAAGGAGTCACCTTCCGTTTTTCATTAAAACTTTTTATCTCATTATTTTTTTTTTTTCCAAGTTCGAGTAGGATCCATCCTCTCTCGGTCGTTTTTCCAAGAGGAGGGAGTACCGCAAGGTAAGGTGCAGACCGATGCGCTTTACTCTGTCTATATTGTGCACTTGTGCGAGCAAAATTGGATTATGGGTCTCAAGTAAACGTCTGGTAGAAATAGCGTCCTTCTGTTGCTTGACCCCATTTACCATCAGGCCATTCGTACTGCTACTGGTGCGTTCAGAACATCACCTGTCCAAAGTCGAAGTAAATAAACCATCCTTCTCGCTTCAATGAAAACAGCTGTCTCTAAGGCATGCCTTTAAGATGAACTCCGTTCCAGACCACCCACATGGACATCCGCCTTTCAGCCATGATGGAAAAATCTGAATGATGCACATCGGACTACCAATCGTCCATTCGATATTCATGTCTAAGAGCTACTCTGAAAGCTTAATATGGTACACAAGGTTACACTATCAATAAAGTAGCCCCGTCCATCCTGGCATTCTCAAATACCACCATGCGTCTTGTTCCTTAAGAAGTAGATGAAGTCTGATAACCAGGTTAGAGGCCAGAATCGTTTGTGGAATCCATTGCTGTATTTTCAGACCATACAATATCTGAGCAGATTCCCCTTGAATGCAGCATACACACTACAGAGCTGCACGCTATAGAGTTATCTTTGGACCACATAAGGACTCGTCAGTACCCACGGTCTATTATATACACCGACTCTTTGAGTACACCGAACGCTTTATCAGGGTAAAAGGCAGACGGTTGTAATTAATCGATATTCTTCAGATTTTTTTTTTTTTTTTTTTTTTATGTAAACCCCAAACACGAGAGGTATTAGAATCTACAGTACTTGGTACCGTGCTTGGGTTGGAGGTTGAGAAGACGAAAGAAGATATTTGTTGACATTAGATTTGAACTTCTGTAGATTTTAATTCTCAGAAAATACGTATGAAAGAGGGCTGCTCGAGAAAACATCAGTTGAAAGAATAAATGAAGAAGATGAAAAGTTGGTTCTGTGGGTTTGAAGTTGGACAGTAAATGGATGTTGACTAGTGGCGGCACCTGTTCGGACTGTTTTGAAAGAGAGAGCGGGAATTATAGAAGCCAATTCAGAAGAACAGTGCCCATGGAAGTATCTGTAGAAGAGGCATGCAGCAGAAACAGTACGTCTGTGAGAACGCGAGTGGAGAGACTCTGTTAGAGATGAATCATTAATTAACCTAACTGCCCTCTTCTGAATGGAATCAAGAAGCCTGAGAGAGGTTTTGGGGGCACCACCCCGGATGTGGGAACAATATTCCACGGCAGGGCGGATTTGCGATTTATACAGAGTGAGCAGCTGTTTGGAAGAAAAGTAACGCCGAGAGCGAAAGAGAAAACCAAGTTTTTTAGATGCAGAGGAAGCAATATTTGTAATGTGCTTGTGCCAAGAGAGATTAGAAGTCAGGGTAATCCCCAAAAGAGATACATCAACTTGCCTAGAAATCGGAGTGTCACCAAAGATAAGCGTAGGAGCAGAAGAATCCTCTTCGCAAGATATAAGAAAAGACTGAGTTTTAGAAGGGTTGAAATCAACTAAGTTGTCTTTGCCCCACTCGAGAATTACCTGGAGATTGGCATTCTAGGAGTTGTTAGCGGATATTCGAAAAGTTGAAGCTGATTGAGCAGGACAAGGTTTCTCAAAATGGAAAGTTTAATGCAATGTGCTATCATCGGTAAAACTATGGATAGGATTTCCAGTCAATGGAAGAAAGTCATTAATATACAAGAGGAAAAGAGTGGGGGAAAGAACTGATCCTTGGGGGACACCGACATTAGTGGAGAAGTTAGAAGACAGAGAGCCATCTACCATCACCCTCAGTGAGCGATCAGAGAGAAAAGTGGATAACCAATTACAAAAATCAGTTTGCAAACCATAAGATGGAAGCTTGTTTAGAAGACCTTTATGCCATACGCGATCAAAAACATTTGAGATGCCAAGAACAACTGCTTGTGTTTCACCAAACGTTTCCATTGAATTAGTCCATAAATGGGTAACATAAGCCAGAATATCACCAGTGGATCGACACTGGCGGAATCCATACTGGCGATCGTTGATCAGACAGAATGTCTCCAGGTAGTTTAAGAGTTGGCTGTTAATTGATTCGTCCATTAGTTTAGAAAGGGTAGAAGTAATTGCAATGGGACGATAATTGGATGGGAGGGATTTGTTATCCTGTTTCGGAACTGGCTGGATATGAGCAAATTTCCAAGCAGAAGGAAAAACACTTTTGGAATAAGCAAGTGAAAAACAGGCGGCAAAGAATAGGAGTGAGTTCAGAAGCACAGGTTTTGAGAACAAGTGGAGAAATACCATCGGGACTTGGAGCTTTCTTAGCATCAAGATTCGTCAAAATCCTTCTGACATCCTTTTGACGGAAGACCACAGGAGGCATTGAATGGAGCGTGTTGGGAATGGTGGGAGGTGTTTTACCAAGATCATTAATACATGAGCTGGAAGAAAAATGGGATGCTAGCAGGTCAGCTTTATCCTTGGCTGAAGTGACAACAGAACCATCTGGTTTGGACAGAGGTGGGAGCAGAGATGGGCAAATGTTGGGGCCAATAGCTTTGGCAAGGGACCAGAATGCTCGGCTACCATTAGGGCAAGAAGCAAGTTTTCTACTCTCAGCCTGTTCAAACTCTAGTTTGGACTGATTAATAACTGCTTTACAATTGTTGCGAGCTTTGATGTAGGAAGAAAATGAAACCGAAGAATTAGAAACAAGCCAATTACGATATGCAACATTCTTCTCTTGAACAGCCTTAGCACATTTATTGGAAAACCAAGGTTTAGATAAAGGACGAGATTTGAAAGTGGAGTGTGGGATAAAGGATTCCATTCCCTCAGGAATAATTTCACTGACACGATCTGAGCAAACGTCGACATCAGAAGTTTTGAAACAGTAATCCGACCAAGGAAAAGAAGAAAAGAAATCTCGCAGGTCATCCCATTTTGAATTCTTGTAATGCCAAAGAACACGAGGCTGGGAATAGCCATGAGATAAAGGTTCCACTGGAGAAGAGACAATCACCAAGTTGTGATCTGAAGTGCCTAAAGGACCTCTCACTTCGACCGTGTACTTAGAATGGTTGTTTGTGAGAAAAAGATCAAGCGTGTTGGCTGTATGATTAGGATTGCTGAAACGTTATGAGTTGGGTCCCTCAAGGATCGGTTCTTGGACCACTGTTGTTTCTCATTTTCATAAATGACATCGATGAGGAGATAAAAGGCGTGATGTCAAAATTGCAGAGGGTTAATGAAATGACAGCTATGTTTTAATGCTGCTAAATACAAGGTCTTATTACACTTGGGGAACAGCAACCGACAAATAAATTATACACTTGGTGGGTTTAATTAAAAACAGTGGAGGAGGAAAGGGATCTGGGAGTTACAGTACGGGTAGATATTCAGTTTTTTTCTGAACGGTGTAAACAGGCAGCGAGGAAAGCCCATGATGCCCTCTCGATGATTTATCGAACATTATCCTGTAGAGATAGGGAGGCCATAGCTCCACGGTATAAAGCAATTGCAAGGCCACATTTGGAAGACTGGGTTCAGGTATGAAGACCTCATCTGAAAAAAGACATCGAGCTTCTTGAATGGGTCTAAAGACGGGCAATTCGAATAGTGAGATCTCAGAAGGAGACTGAGGAAAAACTCCGATTATGTGGGCTACAGAGCTTATGCAACTAGACACCTCAGAGGTGACTTGATTGAGATTTATAAGGTTCTGAGATGGATTAGTAAAATGAATGAAGGTGCAATTATCACTGTTATAAAGAATTCCTGAACTAGGAATCATTAATTCAAATTATAGGGGTTGAGTTTTAGATTAGATTGTAGGAAGTTTTCTTTTAGCCAACGAGTCGTTGATTGGTGGAACAAGTTGCTCTCACAGTTTGAGGTTGACAGTTTGAAGAAATTCAAAGGTGAGCTGGATACTTGCCTGTTTGAGGAGGGAAGCGTATAATTTATATTTTCTTCTGTACTTTTTTTTCCAGTGCAACAAAAGCCTGTGGCTTCCTTGCAATACTATTACTATTACTACATCCCCTTCTGCTGGATTCCCAGCCACATCAGGATTACAGCAAACGTTTTGGTGATAATGTAGCGAAATATCAATCACTAATATTTCGATTAAATATTAAATATTGGCAGCCCGATATAAATTAAATATTGGCAGCCCGAATGAATAATCTCGACGAATAACCTTTCAAAGGTTGCCGAAATCTTGATCCCTTTTGAAATTTTAACTTTGTCCTGGCGCATTATAACCCAGCTGGATTTGCTCCAATAAATCTAGTTAAGCAGAAAAACAAATCCTTTTAAGCCAATAAACTCAATCTCTCAAGCATATAATAGGACTCGTCAGATTTAAATGGATACTCACGCTCAAATAAATGAACTATCTTTGCTTTTCGTTCTTTCTAGCCAGCTTCGTGTTCTTTAATCCGCAATAAGTCCTTTAGTCCTTTTTGCCCCATAAACTTCAATGAAACAAAATAATTTCGTACCATTATGGATTGTCTTTTCTAACATAAAAATCCAACATTTGAATTAAGAAAAACAATAAATTTTCTTTTACTGTTTCTAAGATAAAATTTATTATTTTTCATTAAAATGCGTGGCATATATTGCACCAGTTAACCAAATTGGAATTTACGCCCAAAAATATTTATGGTCTTACAAAACTACCCTGAACGTTGTTGACGCATTCTTAGCCACGTGAAATTGTGCAATTCAACAAAGCTGTTCATTATGGAAAAAAGGTAACTATGACTCTTCTTCAGTTAAGTACAAAACCGCCTGTTATCGAAGATGATGATAACATTATCAATTCTCGGGTTTTATAAAAGGAAAATCACAAGAATCTTTTTGGAGATCGTAATTTCAGTTGGAAATCTTAAAAGGATTTTCAGATTTTAGCATTTAAACAATGGAGTTTGATTAAGTAATGATGTTTTTAGAATCTAGAAGAAGCTTGTTTTCACTGGATTAAAAGTAACAAGGAAGAGTTCTTTACCAGAGATCCAAAGTAGAAGGATTAAATGAAAAGGAAAGTAGGAAGAAATTATAAGACAAGAAAGGAACAACAGGTTATTGAATATCTATATGATAGAGAGTGGAGTTGCTTCATGATTGTGTCTATTAAAGATATATGAAGGAGTATAAACGAGTGACATTATATCCAGGAAATTCGATTCTCATCTTGTGATTAATATCGAAACTCAGGTGCCAATTGATGTACTGATTGTAGTAGGGTTTTAGGGGCATCAGCAACTGGGGCCATATTGCTCCATTACTGTCTATAAATTGCGTGTTCTGTGGTGTATTTTCTGTGTTCTGGAAGAAAAACCCAAGGTTCCGGGAGGAAAAACCATTCTATTCTCTTCTGAGATCGACTAACTCAGCCGCGTTGTGAAAAAGGCCCATAAAAATTCCTCCCACTCCATTTTAAAAAAATTCTATTTTTTAAAATGTCTAATTTTAAAATTTATTTCTATTATTAAAATAAAATAAAATTTTACTTTAATTTTATTAAACAGAAATTTTAAATTAAACGTAATTAAAAATTACAATTAATAGAATAAAATTTAAATTTTAAAATTTGCATAATAACTACAATTTTATTAATGGAACAAGCCTGCAATATAACCTGCATACATTTCCTAAAATATTAATTTATTTAAAATGCCAAATTCGAGTTTCTAACTATAATTATAAAATGAAAATTAAATTAACGTGATCGATGCTCCTTTGTTTTTTATTATTTTCCACCGGTAGAGGGCATTAGCTAAATAATATATATTTTTCATAATTTTTGGTTATCCTATAAAAATTACTGATTGCTCTTTTATAAGAACAAAAAGAGCCTTCCTTCGGATGAAAATAATTTTATTGTTTATTTTAAACTTTTTTACAGTTCTGTGTGAAAGAATTATCTTTGCTGCGAAATATCAATCACTAATATTTCGATTAAATACCATTTTTAAAAAATTGAAATTGAGAATAATATCGAAATATTCCACTAGATGGCGCGATTTCTTACATCTTGAACGTCAAGTAGTGTTACTGTATTTTAACGGATTGCAGATATTTTTTTGTATTAAAAGGAAGAGAATATTGTTTTTACTTACAGAAAATAGAAATATTAGAGCAGACAATTCATTTAATTTTCTTAATAAACCAGACAAATAAAATATTAATATTAATAGTAATGAAGGCATGCAGGGTCGGATTTTAATGTTTCTCGACCATAGGCACTTTAATTCTGAAAAGTGGGGAAAGATGAGTCAAATATTTCTTACAATAAATTATACTGCATTAAAGAATTGACTGCGAATTGCATCTTTCGGTGCAATGTTGTCTCATGCACATGCAAGATTCACAATGCGTGAAAAAAAGCATTTCACTTCTATATCTAATACACTGGTGTGCAAACTTTAAGGACCAGTCAGGTTTTCACCTGTGGCGTCTCATAGGACTGTCCTGGATATGGGAAAAGCATACCAAAGGAACCTCGTGAGGTATAGAAATAATGAAGGGAACAACACCAACACAACTACGGACACAAAACGGTACAGAGGGACTTTATTCAAAACTGGCAACATAGCACTGGCTGCCATGATACAGATGCATCACTGCCAAAGAGGGAACAAAGGGAAGAGATGGTCCTCAGTAAGAAATATGTCGATGCACCACCTGTCCATACTTAGAATGATGTTGTTGATAAGTTCTTGTGGCTGTAGCGTCGTCCATTCCTCTGTCAGCAGCATCTTCAGCTGGTGAACATTTTCTGGTGGGTGTGGACGTGCCGCTGGGCGTCTCCCCAGAGCGTCCTTTATGTGTTAGATGGGATTTAAATCGTAGAACGGGCAGGCAAATCCAGGCGAACAATGTCCTCACTTTCCAAAAGCATATCAACAGCTGCAGTGCGATGTGGTGTGGCGTTATCATCCATTAACACCAACTCGGGGTCAATGGCACCTCGGAACAGACGCGCATGGGGAAGGATTACCTCAGTACAGTAGCGTGCACTGGTTACAGTACCGTCTTCCAGTATCTGGAGTTGTGTACATCCATCCAAGATAACGCCTCCCCAGACGAGAACACCTCGACCGCCATATCGATTCCTTTTCAGTGATGTTTGCAGGGTGATACCGTGTGCCAACCTCTCTCCAGATTAGCCGACGTCCAGAATCGCTGCTGAGACTGAATCTACTCTCATCAGTAAATAGTACCTTAAGTAAAGATTTTGTGGTTCTAGCCTTTAGAAGTAGTGTTGGTCCTTAAGTTTTGCACACCAGTGTACAGTTTCTTATACCTTCGTGAGTAGCACAGTTGGTAGAATCGCCGTCCTCCCTACACCGGGTGGAAAAGACCTTTGTCCGAAACATGTTATGAAGTGAGGAAGTTTTAATGGGTCTTTTTCAAAATGTGGCTGTGTTAGTCGGTCTCAGATGAGGAAAGCATGTTTTTCCCTCAGAAAACTCGGGTTTTTCTTCCAGCAAACAGAAAATCGACCACAGAACACACGCAATTTACAGACAGTATATACGAAGCAGTACGGCCTTTGTTGCTCATGCTCCTAAAACCCTACTACAACAACAACAACAACAACAACAAACACCATCTTATAAATAAATACAAGTTGTCCATGATTTTCTGTGTAAATTAGGAACACTGGAAACCTTGCAGAATCAAATATAAGGAACAATAGCAATTATTCTAAAATCCTTCATTACACACACCCAATATTTTATACAAAGAAGCTTATTGAAAAACATGGGAACCCTAATCTCCAGCTACAGGAAAGTAGGTAGAGTGACTTTTATGACATTATATGACTTTTTTAATAAAGTTCACTCCTGGTTTCAAGGCCATGATCAGTACGTTGCAACGTTATATAACCACGTAGTATAATCCTTTTTGCAAAATAAAGCTGGCCGTCATATAAACTCAATAAACTTAAGCTGTCACGTCTATCACCAACTAAGAGCGCTCTTCAGGTTTACAGGGATACTTACTGCTCGGTTTAATGAACCCTCTTTGCTTTATTTTTAACCACCAAAGAATTCTTCATAATGCCTTTTTTGCACCATAAACTTTAATGAAACTAAATAATATCATATCATTATGGATTGGCTGATCTAATATAAAAACCACTGGTTATCTTCTCCTGGACGATGATGCCATTACTTCTTAAGGATTATAACCGGAAAATTATAAGCTTTTGGTAGATGGAAATTCTTAATGGAGTTTAAGAATTTAGAATAATGGACCATTGACTTTGAGTAAATTGAGAAATCGAGTAAGATTATGTTTCTTTTCACAATGTAGGAAGAAATTATAAGAAAGGACCAGAACTACTCATATCATTGAATGTCTCTGTGATACAGAGTGTATAAATCTTTGGAAAAGAGAGATCATTGGTAAACCTGATTAATCTGTACTTAGTAGAGTCAAGTATTTTTGCACTATTACTGGGGTTAATTGTATTGTAGTGTAAGGGTCCAAAGACCTTGACTTGATGTTGATTAACCTAATAAAGAATACTTTGATAATGCTTTCGCTAATGGCTTTTTTTTTTTTAATACTTTGAAATGCTCATCCTTCAATAATGAAACCTTTCGCCCGAATAAGGACAGTCACACGACGAGGCCTTGAGTCCACGAAAGCGTTCCACAGGTATTTCCATCCATGCTTGCTGCACCGCTGTCCATAATTACTTCGCATTCCTCAGTGGAGGATCCAACATTCGAATGGACCTTTTCACAGCATCCCAAAGATGCTCCACAGAGTTCATGTGCGATGAACGGTAAGGCCATTCCATGGTGGTAAAATCTGCTGAATACTCTTAGAACCATGTTTTAGTCAATACGGCTCTGTGGGGAGGCGCGTTGTCTTTCTGGAAGAGTCCATTACCCTGCGGGTGCACGATAACCATGAAGGGATGCAGATGGTCTGCAAGGATTTACACGTAACCTGAACCGTTCAGGGATGCGTCTAGACGTACCAGAGGTCCCAACGTGTGCCAGTTAAATATGCCCCAGATATTACCGACCGTCCGCTTGCCTGAACAGTTTCTTGTTGACATGATGGGTGCATAGCTTCGTGCGTTTTCCGCCAGATACGCACCCTCCTATCCCCAAGAAATAACTGGAAACGGGACGCATCAGATCCGAATCCAATCATCCAAGGTTCAGTGCCGATGTTGTTTTCCCCAGTTGAGACGTAGGACAGAGTCCTGTGTCGTGGTTTTAGTAATGGGACTCTGGTGGGTTGGCGGTTCTCATAACCTGTTGTGGCTAATGATCGCCTGATGGTGTTGGTGGAGACGTTTCTGGCATCTCCCTCGTTGAAGTTGGCGGTGATTTGTGCCACTGTCGCTCTCCGGTTGGCTGAAACAATGCGAGACAGACGGCCACGTTCATCCACCACCTTTCTCCGCCCACAGTGCTGTCCACGATGAGATGTTATTCCGGAAATGGCGTATACTCAGTACTATCGAACGGGGATAGTGCAATTTCTGTACCACCTCCACGATAGAGTGACCCATACGTCGGGCACCCACTATCATCGCTCTTTGAAAGTGTGTTAATGCACGCACGACGTTTATCCATACTGACATCGAATTACCGTCTACGTGAATGCAGTGTACCTATATACCTGACAATCGGGAGTTCGTCCATTAGCGATAGGGGTGACAGCGTCGCGATGCCCAGGTACCAGGTATCCCATGAATTCTCTCCTTTCAGTGTATACTGTAATGAAAATTCAATTTAGAAAAAATATCTGAACAGGATTTTATCTTCAAAATGGGAATATAGACTCATTAATGAAGGTTAATCTACCGTGTTTTCTACCGTTTCATAACTTTTTTGTGAGTTGTGTCATTTATAGATTTATAGATTTATAATAGTATAATAATAGGTCGCTTCAGCCACACAGCTCTCGTGGGTAGCACAGTTGGTAGAATTACCGTCCTCCCACACCGAGTGGAAAAGACTTGAGTTCTAGTCCCTTCGATGAAGGGAGGAGAGCGAATAACTCGACGTGGCCGAGTTATTCGCTCTCCAGAGAGGGTTGCATGGTTTTTTCTCCTGGAAACTCGTGTTTTTCGTCCAGCAAACAGAATCGACCTCAGAATGCTCGCAATTTACAGAGAGTATACAAGGAGCAATATGGCCTTAGTCGCTGATGCTCTTAAAACCCTACAACAACAACAACATCTGCCACACTAACACGTATTAATCTACCCGAGGGGCTCACATCTGGTGAGTATGGGCTTGGCACACCCAGGGTCCTGAGCTGGATATCATCATTCTTCTCTTTCTTGGTGATTAATCTCTCTCTCTCTCTCAGGTTAGTTCAGCTATTGATTATAATAATAATCAGTAGCTGAACTAACCGTTGTTTTGAATAAACAATGAACCAATATACTTCCTTCCTGTTATAAAACATTTCTTGGGACTCTATCGAATAATACGAGTTGATTGAAGGTTTTCCTTTTTTTTTTTAAACATGCAGGTGTGAGGATTTCTTTTGGCAATGCAGTGTATGTAGTGTGTGCATACCATCTTATAAATAAATACACGTTGTCCAGGAATTAAAATGTAAATCACGAACACTGGAAACAGTACAGAATCAAGCATAAGGCAAGCAATCTATAGTCTTTGCAATAACTTTGTTCAAAGACATGGGAACACTAATGTCCAGCAATCAGAAAGTAGGTAGAGATTATATGACTCATTTCTAAAGTGCACTCCAAGTTTCAAGGCCACGTGACAACATTACATGACGATCGTATAATCCTTTTTCTGCAATGAAGCTGCTCATCACATAAAGCTTCACTGGAGAGAAAACCATTCGTTTTAAACCAATAAACTCAAGCTGTCACGTCTTTCACAAAGTAACAGCGCTCTCCAGGTTTAGAGGGCTACTTACGCTCACTTTAATGAACACTCTTTGCTTTTTATTATTTTTAACTAGAGAGTCCTTCAGACCACACGACAATATCTTTTTTCCCCATAAACTTTAATGAAACAAAATAATTTCGTATCATTTTTGATTGTCCTTTCTAATATAAAAAGCCTAATTTATTTGAAGTAATAAAACAATAAATTATCGTTTACTGTTTTCTAAGGTAAATTTTATTATTTTTCATTAAAATGGGTAACATATATTGCATAAGTTTACCCGATGTGCAGTTTATGTGTCAGAATTCTTATATTCCTACAAAAACAGTGCTAACATCATTCAAAGCTGGTCATTATAGAAGAAAAAGTAATTACCAGTCTTCTTCAATTAACTGTAAAACCGCTTTTTATCTTCTCGTAGATGATGACAACACCCCAAATTCTTAGCTCTTAAAAACTGAAAGTAAATAAGCTTCTCGTAGATCATGATTTCGGCTCGAAATTCTAAAAGCATATTTAGAATTTAGGATAATGGACTGAGTTCTTAGTATAGTGGAGTATAATTTCATGATTATGAAATCACTGTTGGAACTTTTGCGGCGATTTCTTTTTTTCCATTAAGGGATACAAAATAAAAAAGTTCTTGTTCGAGTTAAATAACATTATATCGAGAAAATTCGATTATCATCCTATTATTAAAATCGTAATTTGCCAATTTATGCACTGATGAGATAAAATATATTGCTCTTTTGTAGTTTAAGGTTCCAAAGCCCTTGACTTTATCTCAACTGACTAAGTTAATTAAGACAATCTCAAAATGCTTTGTCTAATGGCTTTTTCTAATATTGATTCGTGTATATTGTCTGCAAATTGCGTGTGTACTGTGGTCGATTTTCTATTTGCTGGACAAAAACTCCAAATTTTCTGGCAGGAGAAACTTTGCTACCCGCGCCTGACACCGAATAACTCGGCCATGTTTTGAAAAAGGCCCATAAAAATTCTACACGTCATTGAGAGGACTCAAATTCAAGTCTTTTCCACCCGGTGTGCAGAGGATGGCGATTCTACTAACTGTGCTGCCCACGAGGGCTCAAGATGATTAACTCTGTTATAGAAACGCTTAATATTTGAAACCTTGCTGGACAGAAAATTCGATTTAGACACATCTGTGCAAGTATAGACTCATTTCAGAAAGTTAAGGACGTCACGCTTTTTCTACCCTTTCTTAACCCACACGTTCAGTGTCCTTTTTATGGGTTCTACCAATTATAAATTTATAAAAGTATACACAAAATTTACTTAAATTTCGATGGGTAATGATTGGATATTTGCCCAAACGTGTAGCTTCCGTATATTTTTTAAGAAATTATTTTTATATATTTTTAAGAAATAATTTTTATATTTTTAAAGAAATTTTTTGTCTATTTTTTAATAAATTTTTTTGTCTATTTTTTAATAATTTTTTTTTATATTTTTAAGAAATAATTTTTTCAAGTTTATTAGCATTTTGTAAAATTTTAAATTTAAGAAAATTAAATTTCATTATTTTTTTAAATTTTAAAATAAAATAAAATTTTAAATGAAATCAAATTAATTTTAAAACAATTTAACTAAAAACACATTCTATGATTCGAAATTTAAAATTTGTATAATAATTACAAATTTGATAATAGGACACACCTAAAATATAACGTTGTGCATACATTAAAAAATAAATTATTAATTTTTTTTAAATGGCCTATTCAGGTTTTCAACCATAATTATAAATCAAAATTAACGTCATGGGATGCTCTTTTGTTGTTTCGATTTTTCACCATTAGAGGGCATTAGTGACTAAAATAACTATTTTTCTGTGACGTTTAATTACTAATTGCTATGTTCTTTGAAAAGAGATTAGTGGTTTCCTGAAAATGATTTAATTATATAGTTAACGTTTTTTAAATCTTTTCTTTTTTATTTCTCTTTGGTATAATTATCGCTCTGAAAATACCAATCGCTAATTTTTTGAAGAACGAAAACGTTTATTTATATAGAAAGTGTGAATAATGTTGGATTCTGCCACTAGATGGTTCTGCATGTCATAACTTAGATCATGAAGAATGAAAAATGTGATGAACGGTAAAAAACATTAAATTAATGAAGCGTATTTGGTTTAAAAATTTCTTTACACAAAAATAAATAAAATTAATAATAAATATAATATAAAATATAAAAAATAATAAAAATAAATAATAAAATAAAATAATAAAAAATAAAATAAAATAATAAAAAATAAAACAATTTAAAAAAATATTTTTTAATGTGTAAAAATGTACAAAAAATATATTTTAAATTTTATTAGTAGAGAGTTTGTCCTTATGTAAACATGGGAGAGAAATTATTTCTTTTAATCCATAAAGAATATTTTATAAAACGTTTTTCTGTAGCGAAATTAATAAAGGATTTGTGATGCGTATTTAAATAATTTCTAATTGAAATAATAATCCTTCGTGATTTTGTTGAACAGTAACAAAAACATCAATCTTGAAGACACGGTTGTTTAACAACTCAATGGCTTTTTTTTTTTTTTTTTTTTTTTTTTTTTTTATGAAAACCCCAAACACGAAAGGTATCAAAACCTATAGTACTTAGTACCGTGCATGGGTTGAAGGTGAAGTATGGGGAGAGGGGGGATGCCGGAAACTTTGCTCTAGAGACTAAACATGGGTTTCACCACTTCAAGCCTCCAATAAGCAAAGTGGTGGTATTTCACCGGTTGATGAAAGTCATCTACCACCTGCACAACCCACAGGTGCCAATACAACTCCATTTAACACCTTTTAGATGACTTAGACTTATTTCAATTCGGACCACAAGCCAATTGGAGTTCTTTTACACATACCTGCTCCAAACTTCAATATTGTGAATTCGACTAATACCAAAGTAATAGTAAGTCCCAGGTTTTTGGGTATTTCTAAATGTGTTGAGGCTGCCTCTGTCATCCCATGGACAGTCTTAGAAAATTGTGACCTAGAAATTGCAGTGAATTTGCTGACTAACTGGCTTAAGACTATTGCGACATTTGCAGCATCAAAAAGAATTTCCATCATGCCTCGGTCCAAAGCATGGTGGACTCCCCATCTTAACATGAGCTTCAAGTTAAAGCAGCATCTTCACAAAATGTGGAAGCAGTCGCACAGTATCCATGACAGGATAGCCTACTCCAAAGCTCGCGCAACATTTAATAAGCAGAAGTCAAAAGCAATTAAGCATTATATGGATAGAACCCTTCGTAGCGGAAAATGTCCCTACTCTGAGCGGCCTTCGGATTTCCCCCAAAATCTTGAACCTGACCAGTGGCTTGACTTCATATCTAGATTTGCTTCGAACACGGAACAATGTCCTGATCTTCATACTCCAACAACTAGAATCCCGCCTGACACTCTGTCGGCAGTACCAATCTCCAGGGAACAGCTTATTGCTGCCATTAATTCTACATCAGCTTCTGCGACAGCAGGTGCTGATGGAATCCCCCAATTCATTATTAAATGTCTCAGCCCATATATTTTGGACCCCCTTCTAACTATTTTTAATGCTGTTTTGTCAACCCACTTCTTTCCCCAGCAGTGGAATATCTACCTTGTGAAGCCTGTCCCCAAAACTCAATCTCCTTCACTTCTTAAGCATTACCGGCCAATCTCCAATGCCTCAAGTCTTCTAAAGCTCCTTGAGAAGGTACTTCTCCCGGTTCTAACTAAACAACTTCTTCCACATCAGCCTCCTCAAATCCATTACTCCCTTCCTCATAGATCCACTGTGACTAACCTCTTAGCCACCACCAGCTCTATCCTCTCTGCATTTGAATCCCAAGCAGAGCTTGCAGTCACCTATGTAGACCTTGAAGCAGCTTTCGACTCTATAAACGTTCCTGCAATGCTGAAGCTACTTTCTGACCACTACCAGATCAAGGGAGATACTCTACAGTTCCTCACGTCACTCCTTCGAAACAGAATAATCCAGCTTATTGTCCATGGGCACATATATGAGCGAAGTATCTCTTCAGGCGTGCCACAGGGTGGTGTCTTATCTGGGCTCTTGTTCACAGCACTTATCTCTCCACTTGTTGAGTCCAGGTATGATATCTTATGTTATGCAGATGATATAAAGCTCCTCACACCGATTTCTCCATACGATGATCTTCTCATGATAACAGGATCAATTAATACCACGCTGACTGAAATTGAAAACTACCTCAACCAGTTCGGATTAAAAATAAACCCAAAGAAATCTGAATTTATGATATTCTCTTTAAAGAAAACGCCTTCTTATATTCAGCCCATTCTGTGTAATTCTCCAATTCCCATCGTCAATAAGCATACTGATCTCGGGGTTGTGTTTGATCCTAAGCTCTGCTTCAGTTACCATATAGACAAGCTCCTCACCCTGGCAGCTCGACTCCGATGGATTGCCAAACAGCATCTACATTACATCAATGAAGTCACAACTACTAGAAAATATATAAAAACCACTGTATACTCTCCGCTTTTATATGCTGCAGAGATATGGGCATCAGCTGCCACTAGCACAATCAGGCCACTTTTTTCTGCTGAGTACTGGCTCTTAAAATGGGCCATAAACAAACACAAACTTCCCCCACAGCTAAGGACAACTGAAATGGCCAGCTTGATTCAGATTCACAGGCTCCCCACGCTGATTTGGGTGAAACGTCTTACCACGAATATCAAAATGATGGTTGGCGAGATTTCGGCACCATCATTTTGGGACCTGTGCTCATGGAGAATCCCTCAGTCTTCCCTCAGAGCGACTCCAACTCTATGCCCACATCACAGCCGTCTTAGGCACACTCTGTCCTTATTCTATAAAGTGATATTTACCCCGATTATAACGTACGCAGCAGGCATCTGGTACCCGAAAGCAATCACTGTTAGTGGTAGAAGAATCCTAGACTCTCTGCAAAGAAACATCCTGCTCGCTACTACCCGTGCCTGCTGCACTGTCAGTACCCATGCTCTGCAAATCCTGGCAGGTGCCATGCCACTGGACCTGGAGGTGGTCCGCTGTGGACTACTCTTCCACCTCTCCAAAGCAAATTCCAAGACCATCCTCGAATTCACAACAGACCCCGCAAACGACAGAACAGCAGAAAAGAAGCGTCTCCTCACGCATCTGCAGCAGGCGTGGCAAGCGAGATGGACTACTTCCAACAAAGGCGAAATCACTAGAAAGTTCTTCCCTTACATTAACAGGGTGTTCCCCAGGCTTCCCCCCTGGTTTTCACCTGGTCTTTATGCTACATACCTGTTAACTGGCCATGGATCATTAAAAGGCAAACTGACGGCCCTGGGAATCATCGATGATCCCACTTGCACCTGTGGTGGGACTGAGAGTTGGTCGCACCTTATGTATGACTGCCCCCTATATGAGGATCTTCGCTGCACCTTTATCACTTCCTTGACCTACATACCCAAAGACCAAGAAACACACCTGCTTGATAGTAGGGAGGAATATACAGCTTTCACGCGTTTCGCACAAGAGCTCTTCAGCCGAAGGAAATCCTTATCTACAGTTCCTGTACCTGCGCCACAACGGTCCCAAGGAAGACAACAGACGGTCTGAGACCATGATGGACTTTCATCCAGACTAGACAGTCATGAACTTGACCGCCACACCATCAAACGGACAACTGTCTGATGATTGGAGTTTGAAAGGTACCATTGGATTGAATTAAACCCCTGGATTGGACACCAGCCGATGTCGATGACAGAGGCGCCAAATGGCGATTCTATCTGTGCTCAATTGTACAGTTACTTTCGACCCCACTTCTTCCCCTTTCACCTGATTGACTGAGTGTACATTGACTGGTTGGGGATGCCTTCGCCTATATCCCCTTACTCTTACTTTCATTCCCCCTCTTCTTCTGTACACCCTGTACTACCTCACTCTATCTAATCGCTGTGTTTTTTTTTTTTTTTTTTTTTAGTTTTTTTTTTTTTTTTTTAATTAATTAATTTATTTTATTATTATTATTATTTATTTATTATTTTTTTTATTTTATAATTTTTTTTTAATTTTTTTTTTTTTTTTTATTTATTTATTTTATTTTATTTTATTTTTTTTTATTTATTATTATTTTTTTTTTTTATTATTTATTTATTTATTTATTTTATTTTATTTTTTTTTTTTTTACTTGGTCTCCGCTCAGGAAGCTGAGGCGACCCTGACGGAGACTAGCCAGAGAACTATGGGCAGCCTGGCTACCTCCTAGTGGTGTGTGCGGGCAACGTGGGGTTCCACCAGGGGCCCTGCGGCCAAATGCCAGGACACACAACAGAACCCAACACAAAACTACACATTCAACACACTACACTTTTTCTGGCATTTACAGTGTTCTGTATTTCTTCACAGTGTACATATGGCGCAGATGTGGGAAACCACAGGTGGCGCCCGACCCTAACACTATGCACACTATGCACTATCACAGCCGTCTCCACCTATCTGATAGGTTTCTGCCTTTTCAGCTACTTTCGTGTGCCCAGTCCTTGGATGCTGACCTTAACAAGTTTGCTTCTGACAGAGAATACAGATGTCGCATCCATAAATTGTACTTCCCTGTCCCTGATCCTTCTCCTCGAAGCTCGTCTTAATGCTGCAAGCCATCAATAACACCTGATGTGAAGACAGCATACTAACTCTTCAGTATGACAGTTAGTAATGATGGACTAACTACTTCTGTTCAGCGCATAGAACGTTGCCTGTTTATACTACTATATCTATATGAAATTATCTGTTTCCACCAATATCTTCTTTATATATTGTATTGTAAATAACTGTACGATACTTGGAGTTTGGAATTGTACTTCCGCATATGCATTTCCTATGTTTTATATATCAATGTTCCCTATTTATACGGTATTATTACTGTTAACCCCTGGCCTGGTGGCCGTGAAGGGCAACATTGCAATCTATCGAATTGTATCATTATTATTATCATTATTATTGCAATAAAGATTTCTTCTTAGAAGGTCGGCTTCGGCCATGTTAACGAGTATCAATCGGTAGCTTAATTGACCTGTGATTTAAATGAAGAATGGACCAAAATACCTCTTTGATTTCAAAAATTTGATCATAGTCTATCGACAAGGAAACAGGTACAATTAGAGTTTTATTTTCGTACACTCAGGTGCCGGTTTCTTTGGGTAATGTGGTGTGTGTCCATACACCATATTATAACTAAATACATGTTGTCCATGATTTTTAATATATCACAAAAACATTGGAACCATACAGAATCAAACATAAGTCAATATAAATTATTCTAAAATCATTTCCTAAAAGATCATGCAAGCTCCTATTTTCAAGGCCATGATTACTACGTTGCAACATTTTATAACCAATGATATAATCCCGTATTTTTCCAAAACAGACATTCTCACTGATACTATACATATCATCAAGATGTTCAAATATTTGTTACATGTTCTAGAAATACGACTAGACAGAGAAATCTATTTCAGATATAAGTTAAACATCGTATTCTCTAATAAATACCTTGTTGTTTCGATATTGAAAGCTCCACTACCTATTTCCTGTCTCTCTGTTATACCAGCTGTATACTAGTACCACCTAAAAATAGTTGACCTTCGTTTGTTTACGGGATAATAAATGAACATACTTCTTAATTTTCAAATAAGTAAAGTAACATTTCTTCCAAAATATTTCCTAATGTATGTGTTATTATTTAATTATTTAAAATATTATAATTATAAAAACTAAAAATATTGGCTTTATTCTGAAACATACTCGCTTTCGATCATCTATCTTAGCGACCTTTACAGTAATATTTTACAGTAGAACTATCACCATGACCTTGGTGCAAGAGACAAAATCCTATAGAGTGCCATCTACGCTCCCAGAGGATGTATTTATTACATACGGATCGGAAACCATTCTGGAACTTGTTTCTGTCTTAGATAAAAGGTGGATGTTGAACAGTATAGATACTCCAGAACAGCCCTAAATTGTTCAATCGATCGTGATCACAGTAGCACGAAAATACGATTCAAGTTTGGACAAAACACACTCTTTTTTGAACTATTTACTGCGAAAAACGACTTCAAGCATTGAGATACATGATTATCCTTCAAATGCTTTTATGATAAGTGGTTTAAAGAGATGACAGGTTAACATCGTAAAGTCCCTGTTTTACAACTCCGTAAATGGAAGATGCAGCTGGGTGGAAATCTATTGGATTTGGCTCGATCGATTTAAGCTTCTAGTATTCACTTCGCTTGAGGTGTGTTTTACACTATCGATTTCGTTAACGACAAAAATGCTGAAATATGGCAACTCCCTTGAATTCAAACAACAATATATATATAACTTTATTTTCTTTTTGTCCAAAAAAAGGCAAGAAAAGGCAATCATGGCATTCTGAAATAGCGATAATGTTCGGTATAGCGGAACCTAATTGCTGTGTCGATGTACTGTTTCTCTTCTAAAGCATAAATATGCAATCACCTTAAGCTGAATCAGTTCAATAACACTGGATATGTTTGAGGAGCTCACAAATAATATAATTACAATGAACTATTAGAAGTTTAATCTGATTGTAGTGATTATAATATAATGGCAACTAAAATCCTTCGAGTAACGAAGGATTTTAGTAGCCATTATATTCCAAATCCTTCGGTAATTTGGAACCCTTAGAAGCTGTAGGGCTTATGTGAAATCATGAATGCATTTTGGATTTTAACTTAGGAACTCTAGTATCGACAACCAATGTAATCTGAATGTTTACAATTCGATAAACTAATAGATTATAATAACGTTGGGAGTTTCTGCACAGACTACATTTTGTATAGTTTAATTGCATTCCATTTTAATAACACCAATTAGAGATAACGTCTAATGCCCAGACATGACACAGACTGCTTTGTTTATTCGAAGTATCCTTAGGTTGTATGTAACTGCCATTATACATTAACGAAACGAAATGCCGCAGGAAGGTTGTAGAGGTTACGGTAAAGGTCCCAAGAAGATCCCTGTAGGACTCTTGGAAACATTACGAAAGACGTATCAGCAGTTTTATCAAGTTTATAATAACTTTAGCCTACGAGTAGATGGATCTATGTTCAGATGATTAAACTGCTTTATTTTGGGTCTTTCTCATTGGATAAACCTCCTCTAGAGAATCCATACAATTGGAGAAAGGAGCAGTACACGAAGTACTGTTGGTTTTGTAGAGTAGTGTAAAATTCTGTAGTTCATTAGAATTTCTGGTGTGTTCATTTAACTTTATAAACAACTGCTAAGTATATACACGAACGCAGTGGTGAATATGAAAATAGATCATGAATGCATCGATTTGTTTATTATAAAAGGGTCCTTCACCAAACTACACCTACTTTGACGCGTCTCTGGAAACATAATACACGATTAACTGCTCGTTTTCTAAAGCAAATGAGTCCAGGGTGTAACTTTATATTATGCAGTAATCGATCAACTGAAAAGCAACGTTGCATTTAGAAACATACTTTAAGTTGCAGCAATAGCAACCCTGGATGGTTTGGGGCCATCTGTGTGGTTTCATGATGCGTCAAAGTATGTTCTCATACATTCTTGGCCATTTTGAAATGCTTCCTAAGGCGACGAAATTCTCATGCACAAAAGTTTTGTATTAACTATAAAGTACCTCTTATTAAACCATTTGAAATCACAAAGAAATCTGATTATTTTCTCTTTGGAGATTTAGAGATGTTTTGACAATGAATCGAACATTTTTCTTACACCAAGGGGCAGTTGTGGTCTCTACCAGAGACCACAACTGCCCCTGTTTCTTGTATTTGATTGAAAGAAATAATTTCTGGAAAAAGAAATTCAAAGTATAATCAAATTCCAAAGATTACCAATATTGTTTTTGGTAACTATGTAACCAAAAGTTTGTTTTATAAGGATTTTTCCACAAATTATATTATCTTCATAGCTAGTAATCTACATTACTATCTGTGAAGATAATATAGTAACACAGAATTATAAGTAAAATTGCAGAAGTGTTTTGCGTTTTGTCGTTGTTTTGAGGGTTCAGGTGTCTGTTTGTTGGTTTCTGGGATGAAAAACCAGATTCTGGAATAATTAACCTTACGATGCTCGCCTGAGGCTAACAAACTCAGCCATGGTTTTAAAAAAAACCCATAAAACTGTTCTTTACCTCTAGACAAGACTCGATCCCGAACGTTTTTCGTATGAAAAGGCCAATATTACAATGTATTGGCGAAGTTGGGGGAAGGGGGATCCGGTGCCACTTGGCACTCTACTATTACAAAGTATCACGGACCAATAACGTGAATGATTCGTACGCGAATAGAAAAAAGGATAACTAGGCCTTAGTTGATAGAAGCAGAACAATCAGAGAAAGTCCAGCAAAAATGGAACACGAGATGAATAGACTTTCTTCAATGGTTGCATCATCCTCTAAGCTAACTCAATAGGGCCTGTCCACAGGACCAGTTTTATTGGGAGGGCTGCATTCCCCTTACCCACGTAACAAAAGGAATGTCAAAGGACACTTGGAGTCATGCAGTGACCATCGTTGACACTGTAACTATATAAAGGGTGCAATGTTTTCTTCAGAATTACTGGGGATACGAATATGGGCTTTATTCCCACCATAATTGAATTAGTCTGTTTTGGGAGACAGTTTTTTGGGTTTCAGTCTACCAGGGTTTTTCATCCCGAAAATCAACCCAGCATACCATAGAATACTTGTAGTTTACAACCACGATACTCTTGGTGTCTGATGACGTTAGATGCCCTTATAAAAGTTTTCAAAAACACCAAAGGAATCAAGTAATCGAAGGTCAGGTTGCTTGTGGGATGAAAAATCCAAACATAGAGATACAAATATTATATGTCAATCTCGAAGGAAACTCAAGGCCAAATTTTGAATGTCCCAAGAAGAAATGAATAATTCATTTGTACTTGGGAAGTTCGAATGGGATTCCCTCTGCAGGTGAACTTTACATTAATAAATTTGAATCTTTTGAAATACGCTTGTAATATTGTTTATTTCGGTTATCTAAATATTAAAGGTATTGTTATGGCAGCCGAAAAGTAATCCACCTCCAGGGTCTCAGCTACACAAAAAGTCCTCCCACTAAACTCGAAGGTATAATAGAAAATAAAACCCATTCTCCCTTTTCGTTTCGGCTTTTATTGCTGAAGTGATCTTCTGTTGATTGATTGAGTCATATTCAGAAATCTGGTGAGGAAGACGATCCTAAGAAGAATACAAATAAAAGTGGCACGTGGTACACGAACAGTTCAAGTGGTGTAACATATGCGCATCGATCCAATATTTCTATACCTTTTAACAATCTGGTGTTTGTACAGTATTTCGCTTTTCTCTACTTCAGTAGTTCAGAGCTACCAAATAATGAATTCCAAATAGTTTTGAATTTCCAATCCAGTTTCCGGGATAATAAACAATACAATTCTCGCTGAGACTAACAAACCCGGCCATGGCTTTAAATAAGCCCATAAAAGTTCTTTCCATCTAGAGAAGACTCCAAAGGTGATGATTTTAAATTAAAATAATCGGCTTGTTAGCACATCAGTCTATGAGGATTAGCAGCTGCTTACAACTTCCAAGAAGCATACCAGAAGAGGAGGGAAACTGTTTCCAATGATTGAAAATAAAACTTATAAATCTAGTAGTAAAGACTTCCCAAATCTACAGAAGAACATACAACCCCTCTCCACTTTATTACGACCATAATTAGGGCCAAAGGTGGCAACATTGTGTTTCTAACGAAGGCAATACCATACGTATTTTTCATAGGTTTTTGCATGTAGCACAAGCTTCTATGTTTCTAATATAGTGGCCAGGCAGTGTAGTAAAATGCTATGATTACAATTGGATATTTGAGTTGACGTTTTCGGTCAACTTTATTGGAAAATTAAATGTTTTGTTTGTGAAGCCAGAAGAAAACATGTGTATTAAATAATGAGTTTAACCAGTTCTTTCAAAGACAACTTGGATCCATGTAAAAGAATCTTGGACATAGGAATAACCATCCACGTATGAAAAGGTTATGTTTTCCAATGTAATTAAAAATAATAGGAGGTCAAATAAGGCACAGCTGGTTGCAAGAAATTGAGAGCAAAGGGAGCAATGAACAGGAAAAAGGGGCTCTAGTCATACATGAATACAAAATTGAAAGAGTGGATCAAATGGGCCCTAGTTGATAGAAGAAGAAGAATCATAGAACATCCATCAAAAATGGAACTCGATGTGAATAGATGTCTATCCTTCACTGGTCCTTCTATAGGGATCAGCAAACCCAAGAGAGTAGATATCATTCCACAGGATGACCCAATAAGGCTTGTCAACAGCGAGACTCCTTGGAGTCTACAAGGCTTGGTTTTATCAGGAAGGCTGCACTTCCTGATCCCCAATATAATACAACCGAAAGTCAAAAGTCATTTAGTGTAGTGCATTGCTCATCATGGACACTAACAACGTAAAGGGTCCGATGTTTTATGAAGAATTAGTGGGATCAGAATACTTTTTATTGAACAGTGTATAAGTCAGTAATCGTTTGCCCACATTTTATATAGTTGGAGATGGACGCATGTCTGGGTGCCACCTTGCAACAGGAATATACATACATGATATGCCCGACACTGGTCATTATATCCTTTTGTTGATGTCATTTATAAAAATCAGAAACAACAGTGGTTGCAGAGATGATCCTTGGGGGACTCAACTTGTAATTCCATGTCCATTCTGAAAGAGTAACCATTAATTACAATCCTATATCTGTTATATCCAGTAGCCCATAACCATCTAAGGATTATATGCTCTCTGATAAAGAAATAAATAAATCAAAATGCGCCTTTCGAAAACTCGAAATTGAGAACCCGCTTCTCTTCTTCCCTCTGGTAGTGATTTTTGGAACTAATTCATCCCACAAGGCACATTGTGAATACGTCCATTTCGAAACTCTGTACTTATAACGTAATCTGAAACTGATACCATTTTTCTGCTATCTAAATTAAAAAAAATAAATAAATAAAAGCTAAAATCTTTCCAAATAACACTAGGAAACATTTTTGTTGCTTTTTCCATCAAAATCGGCTTATTTTTGGTTCTAAATGAGTTGGAATTTTAAGCACGAGTGTATCTGAACAAAAATAGGGAGATTAAAAAGGGAACTGCATCTTTACTCAGAATTAATGACTGTTTGGAAATTTTTAAGTTGCCATGGTAACTGTTGACTTAAAGAGCTCTCTTAACGTGATCTACGCTGTACGTTCCAATGCAGTTTAAATTAAGCTTCTTCAGAAAAACAGTTCTTTTATTCATTGGAATATATCCGGGTTTTTTATTATTATTATTTTTTTCAATTTAAGTTTTGGAGTTTATTTTTTAAACCCGAGTGAAGCGAACATTTAGGAAATATGACGCTGTTTATTTGTGAACTACGTTTTATATCTGGATAATTCGAAACAAAATAAACTAATACACTACTTTACCAAAAGTATCCGAACACTCCTCCCAATGATATATTTGTAATAGAGTTTCCAACTGATTTTGTCATGAATATACGAGGTGTGGTAATAAAGTTCCCGGACTGGCATTGCTGCGTTCAAGTCCGATGAGTTTTAAAATAAATGGAAGTGGTATGTTGCCCAAATTTTGAAAAACAGGGTATGATTTACAAGGAGATTATACCTGAAGGAGATCAAGTCAATGCTGGGCTTCAAAGACTATTGAAGCGCATTTCCCGGATGAAGCCTAATTTTGAGAGAAAGGCATCTGGTATTTCTTGAAGAACAATGCCCCTTCCCATTCTGAACTTGCTGTAAGGATATTTCTAAAGAAACATGACATTGTAAAGATCAACCATCCACCTTACTCTTCCCATCTAGCACCTGCGAACTTCCTCTTTCCCAAGATGAAAACTCACTTCAAGGTAAAAAGGACATAACGAGAAACAAACTGAACATAATCTCCTTGGACGTCTGTACTAACCTCGCTCTTGACCACTCGGCTATGGCATCATGGCATGCCACAATGATTCCACAAGGTGTTGCAGGACATCCTGTGGTAGTATTACCATTTGCGTTTCACAATGTGTCCAGTAAAGCCCGCAGATTGTCAGGTGGACAGTTGTAGAAGGGAATGTCCTTTTCTAGTAGCTTCCAAACATGCCCAATTGGTTGAGATGATCGGCTGAGTTGGGCGGCCATGGAAGGACCAAGAATTCAACGTGATGTTTAAGGAACACAGCCAAACAGATCTCGACCCCAACATATTCTTCCCCCTCAAGGACTCAAAAACTGATCTTCACCTGTACGAACTACAGTCTTATATCAGCCTTTCTCGACGTCGAGCCTTCACCAGCATCATAGACCAGTCCATTCCTACACAAAGGGGTACTACTAATGCAAAGCCATCCCAGGAAAATTATAGAGTGCTGCCGTCTGGTGAAACAAGACTATATCACGAAACCAGTTAATTTCTAATTAACTGTATTAAGGTACCAAGTAATTTTGACATTGTAATCCACCTGCTATTTTCACCTCCATTTCATAAAAATAATTAAAATATTCCAACTTACTTGACCTTGAAGAACTGGTGGACGAAAGAGAAATTCGGTTATCAAACTCCATCAAAGAAACTGTCACTTACAGGCGTAAAGTTTCTCCTAAGCATCGATCCAGAGCATCCCTCCCAGGGTTTTGAACATGTTACCACCTACGAAAACACAGACCATTACAACACCACCAGGGATTCAATTAATCTAAGAAACATCGACAAGATTTATTTCCACCACTTCTAGTTGCAACATCGTCATGAAGAAAAGCTAAAACAGATAAGTCTGGAACGAAGTGAAATGAGATATTTAATCACAGGAACTGGAAAGGTTATGATTATGAAATAACGAATCTTTTCTCTACCATAAATAAATCTGGAACTCCATTACTTTCTAAATGTTTAGTTAAGATCCGTTTTAAATTCTGCAACTTCTTAAGTTACAGCGAAGAAATGCCATTCATAAACAACGTCCAAGTCGCCCATTCGGGATCTTTTTTGCCCCTTAACTCATAGGCAAAATAAGGAGAACTAATAATACACAGTAATAAGGAGAACTCTTTGTACAAAGATTAACGCTCCTCTTTCAGATATTAACTAAGAGTTGCTAAATACTCCAGAGTGCAAATTTCCATTTGTCTTTATTAAGTCAAACTTTATACTCATATTTAAGAAGTGGCATTGACTTAATTTGACACTGGAAATAATCAATCGTTGATAGACTGAGTGGCCATTTTATTTGGAACAGCGCCATTCGGCTAGGCATTGACTCCACTGGATGTCTGAAGATGTCCCGTAGGGGTTTGCAGCCATGTTACCAGAAGGCTTTCCACGGTGTCGGAATAGATGACTGTTTCGTGTCCATACGCCTCACTTCCCGTTTCAAAACCTCCCACGGGTCTTCAACTGGGGTGAGGTCATGTAAATTGGAGGTCAATCGAGATGGAGGATATCTTTACTGGTTCCTTGAGCCAATCGTGCACACTGCGGGCCCGATGACACGGCGCCTTGTCGTCTTGGAAGATTCGTTTCTGTCCGAGAAAAATGGAACATGGCAGTGTGCTGCATTTGGTCTCCAAAGAGCTGCCGGTAAAGTGTGTTTAGGGTCAAGCGGCACCAGGGGTTTGACCACATGCACACTGCCATGTTCCGTTTTTCTCATAGATCTCATCAGTGAAGCGTTGATCCATACGCACCAGGGGTACTCTCTTTCTTGCTAGCAAAACATGCACCATATCAACCACCGCCATCTCCATAGTGGGCACCATGAATGATGGGTCCAAGGACTCGGGTTGCTTGCACCAGGTATTTGGACCAGGTATTTGGATTCATTCGACCAGAACACTTGTTTCTAGTCCTCCAGTGTCCAATCAGCATATTGCTGACACCACAGTATTCACCGTCGACGATGGTCAGAGGTGAGGAGAGGGTGTCTCTCGCGTCGTTTGCTGTGGAACCTCAAACTTTTAGTGTGCAGCACATCACTTGGGACATTTTTCTTGCATTCCCCATATTGTATTGCCATGTCAACTGTTGCATAATAATTTGCCATTGAGTTCGTACAACGCGTTGCACCCTTTGCTCAATAGGAACATCCACTTTGCGTAACCTTTACAGTTTGTTGGCAGGAGGTGTTTTGACCTGTTCGCCACCATTCTTTGTACACCTTAACCACATTGGCCTGTTGTTGTTGTTTTTAGCATGAATACGTTTAAACGACACAAGGGCTACTGAGGTCATATTGTGTCAGTTGATAGTTCATCTCATATATGTTTTAACAATTGAATTATATACATGAGTATAATCCAGTACGCTTTAAGTATGTTAAAGAGTTCTTCTATGTTCGCATGATTTCCAAGGAAATGGGACAAATCTGGGCTTCGCTCAATCTGCTGAATGATTGAAAGGTGCTAGAACGGATGGATACGTAAAGAAGACAGTCTAACAGAAAGTGGTGGACCGTAAGTTGCATTACCATCACTACCATCAGCCTTTCTTCAGTTTACAATCGTGCCTGCAACCCATTCAAGTCATTGGTCTGAGGTGTTCTCTATGAGACTTCGGCAACTCATTTATATCTTCAGTATCCACTTCCATATTGTTGTGTTTTACCATGTCAAATTTAGTCTATGACATTTTATTGCGCTTCAAGAAAATCTTCGCAGCCATGGACAAACTGGGAGGGGGACAAAGCTTTCTACAACAGTCCGTCATAGTGGATGTCTTAAAAGTGAAATGACCCCTTGATCCATAGAGGTTGGTTGATTGGGGATTTGTTTGGCGCATCAACATCTATGTCCATAGCGCGCCATTGATACATAGACGTTTCATTTTCACCACACCAGTACCAGAAGAGTCCTCATCGTGTTGTTCAGGTGAGTGAAAAGAGAAAATAAAGCGAAGCCATCCCTGGAACTGGTGTGGAGAAAAAGTCTATGGTCTAATGAGAAGCTGGCTTTGGAGTGGTGAATCACAGTATATGGTCTACCAGTCGGTTGGACATATGTCCCTGGGTGTGGCAGATGCCCGGAAAAGGCTACCTTCCAGATATCATCCCGATAAAGAAGTTTGGCTGAGGTAGTATGATGGCCTGGAGCTGTTTTTCATTAGACCTAGGGCCACTGCTTGTTTTGGAAAGAAACATGAATGCCAATATCTAAAGAGATTGACGCATTGAAGGCTGAAGGAAGAAAAATATCGGAAGGGATAAATACATTGACAGGAAACTGGCGGATGATGTTCTGTTGTTGTTGTAGTAGGGTTTAGAAGAATCAGCGACTGTCATATTGCTCCGTGTATACTGTCTGTAAATTGCGTGGGTTGTGGGGTCGATTTTCTGTTTGATGGATGAAAAACCCATGCTGCATTTGCCTGAGGTGTTCTGGAAGTTGTGATAAAGGCTAAAGAGGTCTCAGCACACAGTTTTTTTTTGTAGTAAATGATGGTTATTTGCAGATTAGCAGGTGTCCGGATATTAATGGTAGGCCAATGTATGTTCGCATATCGGTATCAGTGTGGAATCAATACTTAAGATTTTAGAGATACTTTCATTCTTAGGGAATGGTGAAGAGAATGGATTTTCCAGACGAGAATAAGAAAAATGGAAGTGAAGGACGAAAGCTAGACTATAAAAGACGACATCTGTGCTATCTCTGCTATCTCAGCATTGTAAGTTAGTTAAACCTTACATTGGATCGTTTTTCCCTGTACAGATTAAGAAACACCATTTACACTTGAATGACAGATTTCTTAAAGGTCTCTATTTCCTCTATTGAAGGAAAGAGTTGCTTCTCAACTGTCGGATAAACAAGGGATTAAAACATTCGAATTTGCATGATAGTTGTATTTGTGCTCAGATCAAAGCATGTCAAGAAAAGAAAGACTTCATCGTACACAGAAATAAATACAGAAACTGAAGTCTTATAAAGAAATGACGCTCTCCCATTCTTTAAGTTGGAGAATTTCAATTGAACTTCTTCCTTTGAATTGAAATAGTTACATAAAAAACTGCTCCACAAAAAATCTCGACAAACAGAAAATGTGCGAATCTCCTCTCCATTAACTGACCCAATTTCCCTTGAGGCAGCACCATTTCTAATTGTAATTAATGTGACAGTGGCAAGGTCAAGATTGCACTTGTTTCTTGATGGCGATAAAAAAGAGCTTATTAAGGAAATAGAAATGCAGCAAGTTATACTGCCTTACCATAATATTAGAATCGTATTTCCTGATATGTAATCTCCGTGCGCCAAATCTATCTGGAATATCCTGCGTAGAAGGGAAGGAAGGAATTTTAAAATGTGGGTTGTGCACATCAGGTGAACCCGGATGAGTTTGAAGAGTTCATCTATGTGCACTGGGGCTCAAAAGGTAAGAATCATGCACAAAAACAACAAGTGCATTTTAAAATAAACCGATATTCATCATTTACGAAATGGTGAAAAGTTATTCTAAATTGCTGCTTTAAGATCTCAAGTGGGTATACATAAACAAACACGGAGTGGTCTCTTTATTTGGTACACCTACTCTTTTCGTGGCATGGAGGGCTCCTTCAGTAATAGCATCCCGTATTTTCCCCATTCAATATAAAGCAGGTTGGTGAAGAGAATTGACAAGACATATAGTTAAGTAACGTTGAACATAGATGGTAGTTGCCGCTGGAAGAAGTTTCTCAGAAACTGTAGTAACCTTGCTGGGCTTTTCACCTATCTTTCTGTGTCTCTAGTGTATCGATTTTGGTCCAAGAAACATATCACAAACAGCTAGTTGACCCGAGAAGCCACATTCCAGAATTGGACCCACTCAATCAACGGATATCAATCCATTTGAGCATCTATTGGATGAGGTGAGGTGAGATGTGGTCTTCGCAATAGACATCCACAACCATTCAATTGGCAACAATTGTGGGAAACCATTGAGTCAACACTGACCATCATCCCTGTTTCACGCTTTCGACATGTCATTGAGTCCACAGCGAATCCAGGTTGTTTTGAGGGTTAACGGGGAAGTTACTCGCTATTGGATAAGTGTACCTAAGTCAATATAAGGATTTTTTGTATTCGGGAATTTCGTAAACATTGAATGACTGTGACCAATTAACTTTGAAGATATAGTGACTGGACAGAAAAAAAATTCAAGTTCCATTAAAGTACATTTTACTACAAGACTTCGATGACTACCTTTCACAATCTACACACTCTCTTTCAAGATTTTTGCAAGATAGAACTTTAATTTAAGGAGCTCAGACAAGATATTTTAGTGCCCAGAATGTTCCTGGGGAATTTCAGCATGCTCAGTTCGCACTATCAATTCATTTGTTGTTGTTGTTGTTGGTTTGATTTATTGGTTCAAGGGCTACTAAGGCCATAATGCACCTATTACAATATTATTTAGTACAGGCTTGATAAACAAAATAGCAAGGTGGATTTAGATTAGATGGAATTTGTTTATTGTTTTCAGGAAGGTAAAGAGGTCAGCTGATGTGGTCCATCCACGCTTCTTTGTCAAGCCTCTGATTTGTGTCACTTTTATGTGTGCAACGAGGTAGCTTTCCCCTGTCAAGTGTGTCTTTCATGCAGCGGTTGATTGCTTTAGATTTTTCCCTTTTAAATATTGCTCTGGCCCTCGAGTAGTTAATTCTATTTTGTGTGTCATTTGACAGTTTCCATTTTCTGTGCAGAGTTTGCTTTAGTTTAAACAATGCAGTTAGGCTAGAGTTCCACCAGGTTTTAGATTTTGATATCCTTACTACTTTGGAAGCCGCAAATTCTGTAATAGAGGTGATCTAACTGGCTAAGAGAGTTGTTGCAAATAAGGCATCACATTTGAGTAGACATTCCAACGGGATACAGTTGGCAGCAAATAAGCATTTATTTGGGTCCAGAAAGGCTGGCGAAGTGACAAGCTGGCTCTTAATTTTTTCCTTGGCATTGAAGTCCATATACGGTAGCATTATGAGCATTGCAATTGGGCTATGATCGGATGGAAAGAACATTTCGGGGAGGTCCATCAATTATATATTTACCAGAAGACAGAATTAGGTCAAGTCTGTTTTCACCTCTCGTAGGTTGGTCATTGATAAGAGAGATGGAGCATGGCTGTAGTCTATTTAACAGTGTCCAGCAGGTTATTGAGTTGTGGTGGAAAGTTGAAATCTCCACATACTATATGGGTGGCTGACACATGTAATTTGTTGAGAAGCCAGTCTATTACATTATTTATCATTTCTAGACTAGGGACAGGTGGAATGTAAACGACTGCCATATCTAAGAGTGCTCTGTGGTCTTTTAAAGTGACAAGTAATGCCAAATAAAGCTCTGAATCCGAGTAGGCGACCGAAATGATTTGAATTGCTATGTCACGTATTTGAATTGTTATGTCAAGGAAATGGGACAAATCTGGGCTTCGCTCAATCTGCTGAATGATTGAAAGGTGCTAGAACGGATGGATACGTAAAGAAGACAGTCTAACAGAAAGTGGTGGACCGTAAGTTGGGCTACTCCTCCACCCCTCGTTATAGATCTGGATTTGACGTAGGCCTTGTATCCAGCAGCGTCAGCAGCGACTAGAGACTCTTTGGAGTGTGTTTACTGAAAGACTTTTTTGCTGTTGCGTAGAGTTTTCTTTCAGTGAGGAAAGGATTGATTGATTGATTGATTTGGAGTTTTGTGGCGCAAAAACAGCAGGGTTATAGTGCGCCAACAGTGAGGAAAGGACTGATCTTGCCCAGTCAGATATTGATATGCTTGGAGGAACTGAGCAATCGGTCTGTACTGTTACAGAGCGCTGTGGATTTTGCAAAACTGATGCATAAGAAGGCGATTTAGTGGACACTAAAAACTGTTTCTTTGCCTCATGGTATGGCACTTTGTTTTCAACTCTGTACCTTTGGATTTTCTTTTCCCTCTGCCATTGGGTGCACTCCTGTGAAAATGCCGAATGATTTCCTTGGCAATTTGGACAGCATTGTGTTTCAGTAGTGCAGTCTGTGTGTACGTGTTCTTTTTTAACCACAGGAGGCACATGTGGTGACACCTCTGCAGACTGCTTGGGAGTGCCCAAACTTCTGGCACTTAAAACAGTGGACTGGGTTAGGAATTTATGGTCTAATTTTACATCTCAAATAAACAGCTTTCACGGTTAATGGCAGAGTTGGTGTACTGAATATGAGAATCACTGTCCGAGTAGGAGTAAGTACACCATCTTTCTTGATGACTATTCTTCTCGCATGTATGACATTTTGATCGTTTAGTTCTTCAACGATCCCTTCCTCTGAAACGTTAAGGAGATCCCACTCCGCTATTACCCCTTTTGAATCGTTTAAGATGGCATGTGGGGTAAACTTTGTGGGAATTCCACCAAATGTAGATATTCTAAGCAGTCTTTCTGAGTGTTTATGTTCACTCATCTCAACTAGAAAGTCTCCAGATTGTAGTCTTCGGACCATATTTGGAGGACCAGCCACATTTTCAATACATTTCTGTATTAAAAATGGGGAAAGCTTACTCAGTGGGTTGTCTGTCAAGGAGTGCAGAATTAGAAAAAGAGGAGCAGGATTTTCAGTTCCTTCTTTTTTCTGCCTCTTTGCATTGGATGTAGCTATATCATCCCTGGTCGATGGAGCTGGATGGAGAGATCCGTAATTATTTCTTCTTCCAGGTTACCGGCCCCGCCACGTGGAGGCAGGAGCGGTGCCACCAGTGACCAAGCGGTTGTAGAAGTTAGTTGTTTGTTATTAGTAAAATATATATACTAAATAAAGAAAGGTTGTTTTCCTTTCTGTGTTCGTACTTAATACTTTAAGCACAGCACCACTGGAAGTAAATAAAATAGATAAGGGCACTAGCAAACAAATAAAACTTTTTCTTTAATAAGAGCACTCTATAAATCACTGAGACTTATCACTCGGGGCCATCAATTCATTTGCATTACTTTAAAGGAAAACGAAACGCGGTAATGAGATGAGATTGATCTCGTTTTTGTTGGAAGAATGTCTTTAAACAGATTGCGTCTGTCTTTGATCATCCATTCCGTTTTTGTACTCTGTGGACTTTGCAGTCCACAGAGCGTAACGTATGACGTTTATACTGTACATGACCACCTCCTGGAAAATCGAATTCTAATTCATTATCGTAATCTCTGACTTTATGATCAGAGAACCACTAGATTTTAGGGTCTAGCTGTATTTTGCCTTTCCTTCTTAAAACTGCTTTTGAAACGAAGTAGAGTGTCTTCTTATAAAACGCACGCAGCCATCTTATCTTAAGAAGTATTCAAAGCACGAATTTCATTATAAATATCTTGGCCGGCATTACGCCACACCAACAAGGCAATATTTTTCACCGTTATGCTAAAAGTAAGCTGGATTATTTGTCCTTAATGGATTCGCTAGACCAAAATCCCACGTTGCAATTAAGGGTGTTGCCTTGTTTAAAAATTTTCCCAATTTCTTATTTTAAACTTGGCACGCTCTTTTAATGATGCACATAAGAATGCATTAGAAGAGGAGGATGGAATGAGGAGAATGCTCTTAAAAGCTTTGCATGCATGTGGTGACTGTAAATGTGACGGTCATTCTTCAGGATAATGCATCTTATGAAACTTTGTTTCTTTTTTCCCCCTCTTTTTACCAGGATTAACTTTATTGTTCATTTAGAGAATGAACATACAACCACTAGCCAAAAAGATAGAAATATTTATTCGATATTTATTAGGGACCGCTTTTCTTGAATTACAGCCAGTACATGCCATGGTATGGATTCAACTAGGCATCTGAGGGAGTATAGCTCTAGGTTTGACCAGTCTTCCATCAGTATATTTATCAGCTGCTGTACTGTGGCCAGTAGAGGACTATGAAGACGGACTGCACTTTCCCAACATATTCCAGATATTTTCAAATGGATTCAGATCTAAAAAATTAGGCAGCCAGAGTAGATGTTGGAAAATTCCTCGAAATGTACCGATTCATTTTTTGCACGGTGGATAGTTGTGTTATCGTCTTGAAAGGATCCATAGCTATACGAGAGAGGAAGATTAGAGAGCACACGCCCCTTCTAACGTTTTGAGTGGGCCCACTCCATAACAATAAGAACACCCAATACCATGATAACACCTCCAGCCCTTTGAGTAACGGACACGACACTGTCTAGATGCATGATTTCAGGAGGTTCACTCCACATGTTCACTTTACATTGGGTACACAAAGGGTAAACCGAGACTCTGAAGAGTACTCTGAAGGTTTACGAAATCACTTTTGAGATGGTTGATTTTGACACACCAGTGATTTCCTTTGTTTCCCAACAGTGGCCCCCACTGCACATACTCCAATCAGAAAGGTCAGCCGTCTTCTCCATGGCCTAAGATCCACTAAGAAGCCCAAGAAAGCGTTTATCTTAACACCAAGGAACTTGTGTCCACACCATGTGAGAACTTATATTTTACATACCGTATACGTTTAATTTTCTCTTCACTCCAATTTTAAAAGTTTCTGAGTTCAGTAAAAAAAAGGTCTGGAGATGAGATAAAAATTTGAACCTCGTGCACTATGGTGAACACCCCTCCATCTTGTGTGTGCGGGCACACAGTTCACCCCTCACACAAGATCTATTTTTAACATCTTCATATATGGCAGTCTTCTATTTCAAAGCACAATTAAAATTTCTGTTGACATAATTCTTTACATTATAGGAAGAGATTTACGATCCATCACAGAAGATTTGCTACCGGAATTTATCAAATTACAGCGCTGGACGCATGATAATTAGTGAGGAAAAAATAAAATTACTTTTAACTGAATCAGTTAATTAATTAGCTGACTACACTCCCTTAATTAAATTTCATTCTCATAATTGCCTTCATGTTCTGCAACTGCGAGAATGTAGATTTGGACGACACCTTGAACATCGGCTGGACCAAACAAGATTTCTCCAAATACATAACTTTCCTGGTAAGGAAATTAAGATTTCACATTTATTCCTTTTATTACATTAAAGATAAACTTCGGATTTCTGGTAAGAATTAAATTTATTTTCCCTGATTAATTCATTAAATCGATGGTCTAGAGCTAAGGAAGGGTGGGTTCGAAACTTTTGGGCATTGGAAATCCCTTGTGCTTCCGCTGCATATTTTATGATCAGAAAAATGTAGTCAAGTTGTTTCATTACCAATCACTAAAGGGTACAAGCCTGTCTGGATTATGTTGTTTTCCAGTAGGACCCAAACGTGCTCAATTGGGATGACATTGAATGAGTCAGGATTAATTAGCTGTTGGATTAGTTCAAAACGAGATAGAGCCGGCGAAGGGGGGATCTCATCCGTTCTAATTTTAATGAGTAAATATTGAGTGATCTTTATGGGGTTTTACATGTTTTTTCCAGGAGAAAAAAAACATGTAAAACCACCTTGCCTGAGACCGACTAACTTGGCCACTCTGTGAAAATGGTCCATAAAAATTCCTCACCTCATCAATAGGACTTGAACGCAGTAGTGGGAGGATGGCGATCCTACCACCTGTGCTACGCAACAGGGTCTATGAAAGAGAAGACATAAACATGCTCAATTTGTAGCCCAAACGGCAAGAGATCACTCTATCACTCATCTAAAAAAAGATTATCCTCAACAATTTCAGGACTTACTATTTCGCCTCACTAGCAGGTAGTTTCTTTTAAATAAAAAGCATAAACTTTTGGTGAAGTTCTGCACTTGTTTGAAAGTGCAATATCAAGGCAACTGGTTGTTAATAAGATGCCATTAGCATTACAATATTATATCAACCATTCCAGACTGTCAGCCTTCATCAGCGTCATAGGCCAGTCTATTACTCTCCAAGGGATGTTGCTAATACAAAGCGAACTCAGTACATATTTATTTACTTTTTCGTTTAAATAACAAGCTGTTCAAATTAAACCGGTTATTTTAAGGCACATAACCACCAGGTTGAAACTAATGTCTCTAAAGTATTTATCCAGAGGGCGGTTGCCAAGGAAACACAGAACACCAAGGTTACTGTCAGAGATGCAAACTGCAGTTCGCAGAGCGTAACTTGTGATAGTTGTACTATAAATGGCCATTTAATTCAAATTCAAAAGCGAATTCATTTTGGTGAAGTCCATTATCCTACATGTCGCCTCAGTGAGCTCCAGCTTCAATATTATAATCTTTAAGATGATTTTTCCAACTTGTTTGCCACAGAAATGAATGTAATAAAGACCTAGTCTTTGAAGCGTATAAAAGGGGTACTCTTGTAGAATAATGATGTGTTTTGTTTACTGTGTAACTAGTGGTTACAATTCACGAGTCTTTAGTTCAGTTTATTCATCATTGATAGTCAGAGTAATATCTGCAAAGAAAGATGTCTTCTAAAAGCTTCCTCATTCATTTCACAAATACACTCATCGGCAAAAATATTACTACCACGCTGCTTCCACGAGTGGATGCATCCCACAACACCTCGGAGTGGCGTCACCGACTGGCACAGAGTATATAGTAACGACACGGTGGTGTCTGTCAGTTGGTCAGTGCGAAGCTGGACCTGAAGGAGTCTGGATCCCTTCGATATCCGTGTCTAGTTTTCTTTGGCTGTGTTTGTATTTTAAATTTATAGTGTATAAGGAATTCTGCATGTAGCATGGACTGGTGTTGGCATGGACCTTGCTGCTAAGTAAGGTCTGTACGTTCTTTTCCTTTAATCCCAATATAGCTAGAAATCCAACGTATTCTTCAATTTTGTTTCCTCCAGTTGCTTGATGGAATATTTTCTTTCCTTCTATTTTTCATATTGCACCCTGTACCTGTTGCTGGACCATGCGCGTATTTTGTCAGTGGCTAGAGACAAATCATTATCATACAGTGCTTACAGTGAATGGTATATTTTTTGTAACTGAATAGATTCCAAATGCAAATAGAGTGACACTTAGGACTGATTGCTGGGGAAAACCTTCTTGGATATAGATTCTATAAAGAACATTACAAATAGGCACTTCGAAAGTCCTATTATTCTTGAAGTTCCGTATGGGTAATGAAGTAGAGTTCCTGGACATAGGAAGACTGGAAAAGATTCGCCTGGTCTGATGAATCAAGGCTCCACCTCCATCATGCCGATGGACAGGTGAACTTATGTAACCCGACTGCAGAGGTGGACGAATACTGGCCGGCTGCGGTGGTTTAAGGGAGGTTTTCGTGGACTTCACTGCGTCCCCCCCCCCCGAATATACGCCCACCGCTGATTCTACCTTGGCATTGTTTCGAACTAAGTTTTGCCCTACATGGTAACTGAGTATCCAGACGGTGCTGGATTCTCTCAAGAAGACGACACCCAGTCACAAGGCCTTCGTTCTGCGTAATGGCTCAAGGACCATGTTCAAGTAATTCGTGTGTTCCTCTGGCCACCAAATTTCTTCGACATCAATCCCATCGAACATTGTGGGATACTGTTGAACGCAGCATTCGCTAGTGCCTTGCTCGTTGCCGAATCATGGAACGTTCTTCTATCCAGCTGGTCCATGGGACCTGAGGACACCTTCCTCGGTCTGGTGGAGTCGATGCCATGCCGAGTGCAAGTGGTGATTAGGGCGAAAGGCAGCCCAACAAGCTATTAGGTAAGTAGGTTGTTGTTTATGAGGTTTTAACTGCAATGGCTACTTAGGCCATATTGCATTTAGAAAAGTGCCTGTGTTGGTTCATGTAGAATCAGTTAGAAATGGCTATACAGCCCTATTTGTTTTAGGAAGGAGAAGAATTCTGCGAGATTTGATTTTAAGCCTATGATATGGCTAAGTGACAAAGGTTCCTTTAAGCTTGCCAGAGAAATGAATGACACTAGTCGAGCATTGTTATGCAGAGTACATTCCAGAAGTATGTGTTTGACTGTGAGTGATGTATGGCAATGGTTACACTGAGGAGGGTCATTCCCTGACAGGAGGAACAAATTAGTTAAATGAATATGGCCGATTCTGGCGCTGGCCAGAATTACTTCTTGTCTGTTTGCAATGGGGCTGGAAGCCCATAATTTTGGTACAGGTTTAATTTGAAAAAGTTTATTATGAATTTGCGCTTGCCATTGCAGAGTCCATCGACCTTTACATATACTTCGGATCTTAATTTTATAATCTATGAACGGTACTAAGGAATTCGTTGGGGCTACTCTCGATGGATGTTTGGTAGCATCATCCGCAATTTCATTTCCTGGTATTCCAGTATGGCCAGGTATCCAGCAGAAAATAACGTTTTGTTGATGCTCTCTCAGACGTATCAACTCTGTTCTAATGAGCTTTAATAGAGGGTGAGTAGACGGGGAGTTGTTTTGCAAGGCTAATAAGGAACTCTGCGAGTCTGTGTAAATTAAGCTCTTTTGAATTGACATATGGAAAATATGTTCTATGGCATATAATTCAGTCGTGTAACTACTGCACTCTGTTGGGAGAGATAGAGAAATGATAGTATCATGCAGTACTACTGCTGCGCTGTTCCACTCTCAGACTTCTATCCATCTGTATAAATTTTAATGAAGTCAGGATAACGTTGAGTATGTGTAGCCGTTGGATGTTAATATCTGATAGGGAGTGTTTAGCCCATTGTTGGAAATAATTGTCACAAGATGGCATGATGACAGACCATGGAGGGTCGGGATCTATAGGATCTTGTAAGATTTTATTGAAGTGTATATTCCAATCTTCTGCTAGTTGTTTTAGCCTAATACCAGCAGGCAGAACTGACTGTGGTTTGTTTCTATACAAGGTCGTAAACTGTGGATTATAAAGTATTGACCAATTAGGATTGGTCATCTGGCTTTGGATCTTGGTTGCATAGTTCAGCAGCAGCATCTTTCTCCTGATATTTAGGAGAGGTTCATGAGCTTCAATATACAAACTTTGCACTGGAGATGTTCTGAACGCACCTAGTGCTGTTCTGAGAGCTGAATGTTGAATAGGGTTGAGGCGAGATAAAGCACACTCCCTGGCAGAGTCGAAGACAGGTGCGCCGTAGTCCAGTCGTTATCTGATTATGGTTCTATATAAATGAAGCAGGCTGTAACGATCTGCTCCTCATGTTGTGGCTGATAAGACTCTGAGTATGTTCAGTTTTTTTGACAAGTAGTCCGGAGATGTTCAATGTGCTTTTGGAAATTTAACTTATTGTCAAAGAACAATCCTAGTAGACGAATACAATTAGTTATGGGAAGAGGATGGTTATTCAAGTGCAGCTCGGGTTCCGGATGCATATTGCGTCTGGAGCAGAAGTGAATGGCAGTAGATTTCTGGCTGGATAGTCTATAACCATTTTGTGTCATCCATGTCAGGATGCGATTCATTGATATTTGAAGTTGGCGTTCAATGTAATGCATGTTTTGAGAATGACAAGAAATTGAGAGATTGTCTGCGTAAAGGTATGAATCCACAGTTTTCGGAATGAGTTCAATTATATGATTCATTCTCATTGCAAACAAGGTGGCACTGAGAACAGACCCTTGTGGAATTCCTTCTTCTTGGATAAAGATTTTAGAGAGGGTTCCCCAATAACGAACTTGAAAGGATCTCCGTTGAAGGAAATTTTGGATAAAATATGGTAAATTACCTCTCAGGCCAAGAGAATGTAGATTCTTTAAGATGTCAAAACGCCACGTAGTGTCAAAGGCTTTCTCAACGTCAAGACAGACCATGACGAGATGTTCCTTTTTGATGAAAGCATTTCTGATATTTGACTCGGCTTTGATCATGAGATCCAATGAGGATCGGCTTTTCCGGAAACCGAATTGGTTGTTATTTATCAAGTTTTGAGACTCGAGGAACCAAATGAGACAGCGATGTATCATTTTCTCGAGAGTTTTGCTGGTAAGGGATATCGGTCTGTAATTATGAGGAACAGAATGATCTTTACCGGGTTTTGCAAATCGGTATTACATAAGAATGGCTCCAGGACCTTGGGAAGGTATGTTCAGAAAAAATTCGATTATAAAATATGAGCAGCGAAGAGAGTGATCTTTGATCCAGATTTCGGAGCATTACATAATATATCCTATCAGGGCCAGCAGCACTGTTTCTTGAGTTTGTGAGAGATTGCTGTAGCTCAAACATGGTAAATGGTTGATTATAAGATAAAGCAGAATTGTCAGTGTAATTCAGTCTGGATTTCTCTGCAACTGTTTTACGTTTTTAGAATGATTGATCATAAGCATTACAAGAAGACAACAGAGAAAATACAATTCCCAGTGCATTTGATATTTCTTTGGGATTAGAGAGTTCTTGTCCATTCCAGTTTAATAGCGGGGTGGATAGAGGTGGAAATTTATTGTTCAAACATTTTATTTTTCTCCAGATTAATCTGATATCGGTATTTTTATTAGCTGATGAGGCGAATTTAATCCAAGTTTCTTTTCTTGCTTTGCGTCTGATATAGCGAACTTTAGCTCTGAGGCGTTCATAGTTAATAAGATTGGAGGTGGTAGGATATTTGCGGAAAAGATTCCATGCTTTGTGTTTCTCTTTTTTTGCATTATTGCAATCTTTATTCCACCAATAATTTATTTTTCGTCTATTTCTTGCTTGATATTGAGGAATTGCGACGGATGCTGCTGCCAGCATTTGATTCGTGATGTGCTCGGTAACACTATTGATGGAACTGGACTGAATGATGTCGTTGTCAAATGAGATGTGCGATTTGTATTTTGCCCAGTCAGCCTTTGAAAATTTCTATTTAATTGGACTTTCTGTTGGAAAGGAATCGGATGTTTGAATTTTGCAGATTAAAGGAAAATGGTCGCTGCTATAAGGATCACTCAGAGATATCCAATCTGTACTTGGAAGGAGGATTGGGGAACAGATGGAAAGGTCTATGGCAGATGTTGAGCCCGTCGGGAGATGCATATATGTAGGAGCTCTAGTATTCATTAATGTTAAATTCTGCCTATCGATCAGCATTTCGATAAGCTTACCTCGTCTGTTTGAGGTGGGGGAACCCCATAATGGGTGATGTGCATTAAAGTCTCCTAGTAAACAAAATGGAGATGGTAACTGCATAACAAGATCTTCAAGTTCCTTAATAGTATATTGATGATTAGGCGGAAGATAAATGGAAACCAATGTCAGAGTAATACCATTAACAACACGAGTGGCAACGGCTTCTAAGGATGTTTGTAATGGAATACGTCTGGCGGGGATGCTTGAATCCACGAGTATCGCTACTCCTCCATGAGCGTTATTGGAGTCAGCCCTGTCTTGTCTGAATACAGTGTAATTTTTGATTGAAACTGAGACCAGAGATGTCAAATTAGTTTCTTGAAAGCAAATTGCAAGAGGTTTATAGTGATGAATTAATTCATGTATATCATCTAAGTTACTGCGAAGACCTCCACAGTTCCATTGGATAATATGTTCCATTATTTGGTTTTGTAAGAGGAAGATGAATCTGTCTGCTTTTTATGCGTGGGTTGTTTGTAACGGTCGGATTTAGATTTTTCTTTTCTGGGAAAATTAGGGCGTCCTGAATCATTTTTATCCTCCATATCTCCATCTGCGTGTAATTCAAGAAAATTTCTTGGTTGGGCATATCATCTGTATCCATGCTTATTGGTTGTTTCACCTCCACAGGATCTGATTTATGCAATTTTTCTGCCATTGTACTATGGGTTACGTTTTCAGTTGGAACTGTGAGTGGCGTATTATTACTTTGGTCCACTAACTGTGATTCAGATGTAGGTTGAGTTGATAGTACTGATCGAGCCCAGTCGGCGATCGATTTTTCGGGAGAGACTGACACTTCTGTCTGACATGCTATTGATTTGAAACTATGGGTAGCCGAAGCGTAAGTGGTTTTTGGAATACTTATTTTTACTTGTCTTCTAGCTTCTTGAAAAGATACTTTATTTTCAGTCTTGTATTTCTGTATTTTTTTTCCTAACTTCCAGAGATCACAATCTTTGGAGTAAGCTGGATGATTGCCCTTGCAATAAGGACACTGCGGAGTTTGGGCCTTGCATTCAGATTGAGTATGAGTTTTGCAACCGCAGTTTGGACATGTTGCATCTCCACGGCATGCTGCCTGGGAGTGGCCAAATTTCTGACATTTATAGCATCTCAGAGGGTTTGGGATAAAGGGCCGAACACGACAGTTTAAATAGCCTGCTTTCACTGAGGATGATAGATTCTAAAAGTTAAAATTATGATACGTGTTGGGATTAGGGTGCCGTCTTTTCGTATCATAATTCTCGTGGCCTGAGTGACATTTTGATCCTTTAGTTCCTGGATTATTTCTTCCTCGGAAACATTCAATAGGTCCCATTCATTGATCACTCCCTTGGAAGAATTCAGGGTGTTATGTGGAGTGACTTGAATTGGAATTCCACTTAAAGATGTAAGTTTTAACAGGAGGTCAGAGTGTCTTGGGTGAGAGGTCTCTATTAGCAAGTCACCAGACTGAATACGTTTCACCATTTTTGGAGATGCTGCTGCATTTACAAATGTACAAGGCATCGTTGTATGATGAAAGGAGAGAGCTTGCTGACAGGTTGTGAAGACAGAGAATGGATGATCAGGAAAGCTGGAGGTTCCTGCTTGTTTGCATCCTTTTTTAGTCTTTTCGACAATGAGAAGTCATGATCAGTTTCGTGGTTGTCATGTTGAGAGCTCTTTGGCTCTAATCGTGGGAAATCATGAGTGTCCATGTTTACTCCTTTTAGCCCTGGGAGAAGGGCTTTCTTCTCCCAGATTACCGGCCCAGCCACGTGGAGGCAGGAGCGGTGCCACCAGTGACCAAGCGGTTATTAAGGTTCGTAGAGTGAGAGTATTTAATAAAAATACTAAAAAAGAAAGGTAGATTCCCTTTCTGGGTTCTTACGTAAGACGTTTTAAGCGAAGAACCACTTTAAGTGAACAAAACAGAAGAAAATCGCACAACAAAAATAGAACTATATCACTTTCAAAGATCACTTTATGAGTCACAGAGAAAAATCGCTTGGCACTCGGGGCCAGGTAGGTAGGAATGTCATTTCAATTTCATTTAATCTTATCTAAAGAACAACAACTCCTTGGTTCTAGTTTAGAACAGTGGAAGATACTTGAAGCACAAATTAAAACTACAGTATATTAAAAACGTTACGAAGTTTTTTCAGGATATTTCATTATGGATGACGGTATGTTTTTCAGTAATGATATAAATGCTCTTCTGAATGAAGTGGTTATTGAACAGAATCCTAATGATTGGTGTATATTTATCGATATCTCAAACTGAAGTTTTAAAGTAGTTTTTCAGCATAATGGAAAGGAATTCCATTAGTTCCTCTGCTTCATTCTGTTGGCTTAAAAGAAACATGAAACTATGTCCAAGGTCCAGAATGCAATAAGATACCAGGACTTTGCTTGGAATTTCGAATAATCTTAAGGTAATATTGGGGTACTCACTTGTCATCTGAGGGGGTTTCGCAAAGTTCTGTTGTTTTCTACGTTTGTGGAGCAGTCGTGGAACAGAAAAACATTAAATTGTGCAGCAGCAGCAGGAAAAGAGGGAGGAATTTTTACCAGGGAAGCACAACATATGTTCCATTGGTTGAACCAAAAAAAAAAGATTCTTCTGTTTTTTTGGATATCTTGGATTACTGAAGAATTTTGTTAAGGCTCTGGATAAAGAGGATGTGGATTCTGCTGCCTATGGAATGTGTTTTTCTGGTTTAACAGAGGCAAAACTGAAATAAAAGGAATTTTCACTGGGCTTCAAATAAGGAAACTCCTCCAAGATGATGATGTATTTGAAACAAAGCTGGATACTGAACTTGGCGATAAGGTACCAGGACTTTGCTGGTATAAAGCAGTTATGAATGGATTTCATGGAAGAAAGGAAGAAGATGACTGCAATGTTATGAAGATGTGGACTGCCGAATTTCTTTAAAAATCGATTTTAATTTTGCTCATCTTAGTTTTTTAGATGTTGAATTGTGGAGATATGTAAGTGATGAGCAATAAGAATGTTTTCATCAAAAGACATTCCGAAAACTGGATCGAATCGCTGGGACAGTGCCAAAATTAACGCTGGCCCTTTAAGAGGGAGGTCCAATAATAATGAATCTTAAGAAAACCTCTCTTAGAAATGCTGCCCCTTCTGAGCGGCATACATTTCTAAGAGTGGTTGTTCTCTTCCGTGGAACAACCTTCCTTTTCAAGTATTAATTGAATCCGACATTTTTCAAATGCTATTTAAAAAGGAACTTTCACTTACAGACTTGGTTCACTACCGATTTCAAGATCTTCGCGAGAGAATTAATCAATTTACGAAATTCAGCTGAGATAAGTGAGTTCTAAGAGTTATCGGAACGTTTCTGTTATGCAATTTTCACATATTCACTTTCGAATTATCGTTGCCTTTTCCATTCGTTCATGTAAGATAGAAATGGCGTTAATTTTTTAGTATGTTTTTGTAGGAGGAAAGAAAAACAGAAGAGGAGATAAATAAATCTCTTTGATCATTTCTTTTTTGCAGAAACACGCAATTTTCTATTTCCGAAATCAGACACCACTCTAACGTTTAGAGTGTTTTTTGGTAAAGAAACAGAAATGTGTTCTTATAAAATCCACGTGACCCTCTTAAGAACTATTCAAAGCACGAATTTCTTTACAAATATGAAATCCCATACCAACGAGGCAATACTTTGTTTGAAGTTATGCTAATGGAAGCTGGATTCTATCGTCTTAATGGATTCGCCAAAGTAATCTCTGTCGTTGCAATTAGGGGAGTTGCTTGGCTCCAAGACTTTTTCGATTTCTTACTTTAAACTCAGCACGGTCTTTCAGTTGTTGTTGTTGTTGTTGTTGTGGGGGTTTAATGGCGCATGAACTGCTTTGGTTGTAATGCGCCTATTCTTTTATTATATAAAGAAATCAGATATTCTCGTACGGTCAGAAAAATCTGTAATAAAAAAAGATTAAAAACTCCAGTTTTCTTGAAGAAAATTGAAAAATTCGGAAAGATTTGCTTTGTCACCAATCAAGATTCTCTAGAGTTATTGGTTGATGAAGATTAACCAGTGATAGCAGGGTTGAAGTTCTGTTTCATTTATGGTAGAGGCAGTCAATGAGAATATGTTCAACAGTCAGATTAAAAGAACAATGTGGACATAGTGGTGGATCATTTCCTATGAGTAAATTAAGGTGGGTTAGATTGGTATGAAAGAACTACTTCTGGTCTTGAGGTGCGGACACTGCAGCGCCAAATTTTTGGATCCTGTTTAAATTGAAACAGTTTATTATTAGTTTGAGAGTGCCATAGTTCTGTCCATTTTGATAGTCACGCAGCGTTTTTGTTTGGTGAATAGTCTAATTCTAGAACAGGGATACTTGTGAAATCTAAGGTGGTTGAATTTTTTGCAGTTTTATTGGGTGGTTCATTGCCTAAAATACCAGAATGTGCCGGAATCCAACAGAAGGTGACCAATTGATGGCGTTCTTCAATTTGCAGAAGCGCCGTGATGTAATCTGTTATATTATCAATAGGATGGAGGCAGATTGTTTCGTCATCGAGACAGATTGATGACTGAAATTTTGCCCAGTTTGCGCGGATAAACTTGCACTTTTTTGCATATGATTGGGAAGTGGTCACTGCCAATGGGATCATTTATAAGGCACCACTCTATGGTCGGGACCAGTATTGGAGAACAAATTGAGAGATCCATTGCTGAGGTGTGTCCAATTGGGAGCTATACGTGCGTGGGTGCACCAGTATTCAGTATGATGAGGTTTTGGGTCTCTAGAAAGCTTTCAATGAGTCAACCCCGTCTTTCTATTTTAGGATCGCCATATAAGGGGTGATGCCCGTTAAATCACCTAATATACAGAGATGTGAAGGTGTTTGTATGACGAGATCTTCAAGATCTTTTAAAGAGTAAGTATGCTTTTGTGGTATGTAAATTGAGACAATTGTTATTAAAATACAGACAGTTATATGAATAGCAACAGCTTCAATTTCTGATTGAAGTGGAACGTTTGGTTGGGATATTTGAATTTATTAGGATTGCTACACCACCAGCATTTGTTGCATTACGAGCTCTTCGATAAAGGCAATAGTTCTTTATTGAAGAAGAAATTTGCGAGGTTAGGTAAGTTTCCTGAAGACAAAGAGCAACTGGAGAATACCGGTTAATTAGATAATGGATATCATCTGTGTTGCAACAAAAGCCTCTGCAGTTCCATTGTAAGATGCTGTGGTTCATTTAGCTATAGCTGAGGATGATTTATCTGACTATTTTTTGTTTGAGGAGCATTTTGTTTCAGTCTTTTTTTGGGAAGGTGGGGGTGTCAGGTATCCATAGTATCGTTTGCGTGAAGTTCTAGTATGGGTTCCTCGTGATCTGAGTGTACATCTACTTCCATACTATTGGTGGATGATTGAGGTTTCTTGTTGTCTTTAGTAGTTTTTAATTTTTCTTTGTCATGTGGGACGGTCTGAGTATCGGTTGGGATGCTGATTAGAGTGTTGGTCGCTTTACTGGTTTTAGTTTGATGAGTGTCTTTTCCAGAGTTTGATAATGTACTTTTGACTCAGTTAGCTAGAGATGTGCGGGGAGGTATTGATACCTCTGTTTGAGCTGCTGTTGAATGAAAGTTTCGAGCGTGAGATGCATATGAACGACTGGGCACCGTCAACATAACCTGTCTGCTTGCCTCAGGGAATGTGACTTTGTGTTATTTTTGGATTTTCTTCCCTGTTTTCCACATTTCACAAGATTTGGAAAAAGTTGGGTGACTTTCTTTGGAGTTGAGGCAAACGGGACTTGAGGCTGAAGAGACGGCGTGTGTATTCTCCTTGGAATCACAAATAGGACAAATGGCATCACCTCTACATAGCTTTGTGTCCATATTTTTGGCATTTAAAACAACGAATGGGATTAGGGATATAAGGCCGAATTTGGCAGTTTAAATAGCCAACTTTGACTGAGAATGGCAATTCTGTGGAGCTGTAAGTTAAAATTATGGATCGAGTTGCAATGAGATTTCCATCTTTTTTAGTCACTATACGTTTTGCACTAATTAATTTTTGATTGTTCGGTTCCTGCACTAATTCCTCTTCAGATACTGTAATCAAGTCCCACTGGATGATGACACCTTTGGACGAATTTAACGTATTGTGGGGAGTGATAGATACCGACAACCCAGCAAATGATGTTGTTTTGAGCAGCCACTCTGAATGTTTTGAGGTAGCTGTTTCAGTCAGAAGGTCTCCGGATTGCAGTCGTTTAAACCATTTTTTTGTGTTCCAGCAATAGATTTCAAATATCTTTGAATAACAAAAGGTGATAACTTTCCGACAGGCTGGTTGGAGAGAGAGAGAGTGTATCACCAGAAACTTTGACATCTCATTGCACTGCACTTCTCTTCGAAGCCTTTTCGATTGGTTCAAGTCCTCATCATTCGGTTTGTCTGGCCTTAAGTTTGAAAGCTGTAGATGGATAGTCGTTTATATTCATGGTTACTCCTTTTAGCCTTGGAGGATAACTTGTGGCTTTTCAAGTATAGAACTATTTTTAAAGTAAGACTGTTGAAAGAAATGGAGATCTTAAAATATAATTTCAATCGCTTATGAAGAGCATTTTATGAATCGCAAGAATATCGCTTGGCCTCGAAATACGCTTGGCACCCGGGGACGGTCTTTCAGTGATGCAAATGAGAGTGAATTAGTTTCTCGTCACTTCTCCTCATTATAAATTCGGTTAGAAGCCAGCATCAGCCTAGAATGAGGAAGATACTCTTAAAAGCTTTGCACGTGGTGATTGTAAATGTGAAGGTCATTTAAGATGACAAAGAAGCGTCTTAGGAACTTTTTTCTGTTTTTCTAAACCAAAGAACATCATATTAGCTTTCTTTCTTTTGAAATCCTCTCTCTCTCTCTCTCTCTCTCTCTCTAGATATTCGTTTAGTGCTTTTGAATGTTCCAGAAAACACTCTTTGGGATTTCTTAAGTTATAACCATGATCTGTTTCTGACATAAATCATCTCTTTCATTATTGCAGTTTCTAACATTGGTTCATTCTTAGCTTTTGATGAGGTAGTAAAATCTTATGTTTCAATAAAATAACTCTTCTTTTGGTTACAAGTCAAGGTCCTCTTCTGTCTGTCCATGCCATTATGACATGGGTACGTAATTTTGAAGATTTTACTTCCAATTACTTCCTATTCACCAGAAAACGTTGAAACTGTCAGGACCGCTCTTCTTCAGAGCGTTCTACACGTTCGGCTAGAACTTAAACAACAGGAACGTGCGATAAATGTTGCACCAGGACTTAAATTCCAGCATTACAAGGTACAGGTATTGCAAGAATTAAAAAACTCGCAATCTGCTTACTCAAAAAAACAGGAGTCAAGACATGCTAACCCAAATGGATCATGAAGAAGACTTTATTCTCAATCTATGGACGTCTGATGAAGTTCACTTTCATCTAAACTGTTGTAAACAAGCAAAACTTTCATTATTGGTCAGATGAAAACCTCCAATTTTACCAACAACCATTTCAGAGTGAGATAAGAATGTGGTATGCGACTTCATCTCACGGTCCATATTGGCCCATAATTTTTTGAAGATGATAATCGAAGGTTAATAACTGTGACATCAGGCTTCTATGTTAAAATGATTGCAGTTTTTTTGACTGATGAACTAAGGTAGGTGTCCTCAAGTTATTGAAGCCAATCGGTTTCAATAAGATGCCCGACATCTTATGGCTAGTTTCTCATGACCATCTCCATGAATGGTGACATTTCTTGACCGCCAAGGTCTCCAGACCTCTCAGCAAGTGACTTTTTTTTATGGGAGCACTTAAAAACCAGCGTGTACTCTCATCACCCGCGTAAAATTACCTAAACTTTAAGATTAACAGAGCTGAAGGTTTACAGTTCGCGAGAGCTTTTCCCTTCTAATAAAATCTGTCTTTCTGTTTATCCACCTTCTCGCAACTTTAATGCGTTTGGAATCTCCATCTCCAATTCTATCTATCTACGTGTTGGTTATCCGTAGGGATCAAACTTTTGTATTGAAAACTTCAGTTGAAATATTTATCTGGAGGCGGTTTCCAAGGAAACCCAACTAACAAGGTTTCTATCGGAGGTGCGCATTGCAGTCCACATATTTTATATTATTTATAATTTAAAACCACCACTTATTTAAAATTCAAAATCGAATTCGTTCCAATATAATGTATTACCTTATATATGGCCTCGGTGGTCTCCAGTTACAATATTTTCTCTAAGACGAATTTTCTAACTTGTTGTCCTCTGAACAAATTTCTAAGATCTATCCCCTAAGGCAGTCAGATGCTTTATGGAGTAATGCTGTTGTTTTTGTTTACTGAGTAGCAAGTAGATATAATCCAAGTGGCCTTGGCATCATCTCGAATTTCGTATATAAGCAGAAATAACATTTCATTTCGCAGAAATCGTTGGAAACTGAAAAATATATTCGTTGATGTTCGTGTAATCCAGAAAGAATAATAAACATGGGTGGATCAGATTCTAACTGCTTCTATTGTGGTCTGCTTACATACGAGATCTAACTTGAAATAAGAGAAGGCCATCATCATAATTATACACTTACTGAATCATAAGTGAAATTCTTCGATAAACTGAAGAATGACAACCAACCATCACAAGCCATGCGGTAGAAAACATTGATGCAACTTTCACTGTTGATCAACTGTCATTGATCAACAGGGTGAAAGTTGCATCAACGTTGTTTAACAGTTGATCGATGATGGAAGATACTGACTTCGAAATTTAACTGTGATTTCGTGATCCATTGCAGCAGGAAATGTAACAAGCTCCACCGATTGTATTATTTCAAATATTCAAATTGTCAAACCCGAAATTCAAGTTGAAGGCACAACTTGGAGTTGGGAGCGCCAGTAGAGGCTTCTCTCAATTACATCATGGGTTCCGTTAAAGTTAAAATAGCCAGTAATCATATCACTTTAGAAAAAGCGCAATACATCTTACCACGGGTTATACTTCTAAGGATATTTCTCGTGTTCTGCATTCGTTCTCTCCTGTTCCTTAGCTTCATAAGTTCACAATATCCATTGTCTCCGAATTCAAAGGAAGTTAATTTAAAATCCAAAGAAGCAGACAATTACAGACGCAGAGTGAATCATCGACTGAGTCACTTGTTCATGCATATTGTTAGATGGTTACCATTATGATAAGTACAGCTAATTAAGAAGATTTCCCAGTATTCAAGACAGCCCTGGACAGTGCAGAATTTAAATATTTGCTCTACGATTGGAGTGCATTGAAGGATGTTTGCTGTACATAACTACCGAAGTTCTCTGTTTACCATTTAATAATTTCTAATCCTAGAATAATTGCGATGACTCTGCTATAATTTAGAAGTTAATTACCAGAAGGCTTGTTAATAATTCATTTTCTCCATTTCTTCCAGTCAAAGGTTCACTGATTACCAAGGCATGGAACCTCTGTGGTGTCAATTAGTTGTAAGCAAAGGTATAATGAGAGTGGGATTAGTCTACAGACCGGAAGATTGCGAGGAGTATGACCAGAGTCTTTATGTGCAGATTGAATGGGCAAGCACGCGCGAATATCTATCGTGGGTGACTTCAATCTGCCCAGATTGAACGGGCATAGAATCTGTACTCGAAACTACTAGGGGGTGAGAACATTCTGGATCTCATCGTTACTAAGGGATCAGATGACATCGCAGAGCTTAAAGTACAGGAACCATTGTCAGGAAGTGATCACGCAATCGACAGTTGGAAGATGGAGAAAGACGTGGCAGTAGTTAAAGATAAAGGCACGAGGTTTCAACTTCAGAATGGGGGACAGTTTAAGATGCTATATGGCGTCTTATGGGAAAGTTACAGAGCAATCAAAAGCACTGAAGACTAGAACAGCTACAAGTTTATCTCTAAGTGTACCACAAAGAAGGTTAAGGAGGTGAAGGCTTAATGTGAAAAGCACTGGCAAAGAGATCAAAGAATGGGAGACAAGAGTTTTTCGTGTATTTGAATAGAAAGAAGAAGAAAACGAATAAGATTGGACCATTTTATACCTTTCGGTATGGGGAACCCAGCTTTTGCCGCAGATGAATTGAATAGATACTTTGCATTTGTCCTTATTGGCGAAAGACCCTTCATGCTAAGAAAAGCTGTGCGAGTAGGGCTGACCCATATGAAATTTGTAATTGCCAAATTACAGGTGATTGTTTATTAGAAAAACTCTTTAAAGGCAAGCAAGGCTCCAGGAGTTGATGGCGTATATCCAGTGATATTGAGGAAGGCGGCCAAAGAGCGTACAGGACCACTAAGGTAAATTTTGAGGGCATCTTTGGACTCGGGAGAGATTTCTTTGTATTAGAGAAGTGATATTGTATGGTCAATACGTGAAGGCAATTCTAAGGGTGAAGTCGGTATCTACAGACCTGTTAGCCTGACTTCAGCAGTAGGAAAAATGTTTGAAATAGCTATTCAATAGCTAGATGTGCGAACAATTTAGACAAAGTTTATTTGGATTTTAACAAAGCATTTGACTCTGTCCCTCATGAGATTGCTCACGAGGTTACTGTATAAACTTCTGTCCCTTATGAGGTTACTGTATGAACTGAAATATGTTGAGATTAGTGGAAAGATTCTAAGATGGACTGCAGGGTAGAAAGCAGAGGGTTATGATTAATGGATGTTCTTCAGATTGGTGTAATGTCAGAAGTTCGATCCTCTAAGGTCGATTGTTGGACCACTGTTTTTTCTGATTTTAATGAACGACATCGACGAAGGGATAAAGGGTGTGATGTCAAAATTTGCAGACGACGCAGAGATTGGGAAAGTCGTTAAGGATCAGTGCCATGCAACGCTCCTTCAGGGTGATTTGAACTGCCTTCAAGAATGGTGAGAAACGCAGCAGCTTATGTTTTAATGCAGCAAAATACAAAGTCTTACACCTGGGGAACAGCAACCCCAAAATAAATTATACTTGGTGGGGGTTGAATTGAAAACAGCGGAGGAATAAAAGGATGTAGGAATTACGATACGGACAGATATTAATCTTCCCTAGCAGTGCAAACAGGCAGCCACGAAAGCACATGGTGTCATATCGATGATTTATCGAACAATATCCTTTAGAGAGAGGAAGGTCATAATCCCACTGTATAAACCAATTGTCAGACCGCATTTGGAACACTGTGTTCAATCTGAACATAGACATTGAGCTTCTAGAAAGAGTCCTAAGACAGGCAACTCGCATGATGAGATCACAAAAGGCGAGGTACGAGGAAAAACCTGGATTATGTGAGCTACAGAACTTGGCAATTAGCCACCTTAGAGTGGACGTGATTGACGTTAAGGCTCTGAGAGGGGTTAGTAAAATGAATGAAGGCGCAATTTTCACTGTTATTAAGATAAAAGAGGCCATAAATTCAAATTACAAGGCAAGGGGACTTTAGACTAGATTGTAAGAAGTTTTCTTTAAGCCAACGAGTTGTCCATTGCTGGAATACGCTGTCTTCTCAGGTAGTTGAAGCTTATAATTTGTATGTTCTTATCTAGTTTTTGTCCGGTCCATTAAAAGCCTGTGACTCCATTACAGAATTACATTTAATCCCTTTCAACAGCAATTGGCTGTTATGGTGTCAAAAAGATAACAGATGGAGCTCTGATAGACATTTTTAGTTAGTTTTTCAGATGTACTAGCATGATGTAATGAGAAAGGGACTGGATGCAAGAAAACAATTTCAATATCGTATGATTGAGGAAAGGTGTTGATGCTGATGGGCATAAAAGACTGCTGTACAAATTAGAGCAGTGTGGCATTAACAGTAAGTTACTCTCTTGGCTAAAGGTATGGTTGAGTAGGAGAAGACAGAGTGGCTATTAATGAACACTGCGCTTCATGGACTAATGTGATTAGTGGAGTCTTCCCGGGTTCAATAATCAGGGTAAGCTATCACTGAGGGTAGTGAAAATGAAAAAAACCTGGGGGTAATTGTGTAGTCAGATATGAAATTCTCTCATCAGTGCAGATAGTCTGCCAGGACAGCTCATGGGATTTTGTCAATGATGTACAGGAATTTTGCTAGCAGAGACAAGGAGTTGATTATCCCCTTCTACAAGACAATGGTCGGGCAGCATCTTTAGTGATGCATACAAATCTGAAGACCACATTTTATGAGTGATGTAGATCAGCTGGAAAGGTTGCAGAGAATTGCAACAAGATCGGTGAAGAGAATAGAAGAGTGGTCTTACCAAGAAAGGCTTCAGTTCTGCAAATTGCTGCGTTTGAAGACTAGACACCTGCGAGGTGATCTGATTGAGGTGTTCAAGCCTGTGAACAGATTGAACAAGCTCGATGCAGATGGCATTATTTGACACGTGTGAGAGGGCATATATTCAAACTGAAGAAAGATGGTTGCACAGATAGGCAGAAGTTTGCCTTCAGCCAGCGAAGGGTTGATTGTTGGAACAAAATTCCATCAGTTGTTGTGGAAATGGGGAGTTTGAATAAATCCAATGAATAACTAGACAAATTAAGGATGGAAACGAATGGGATGGACAAGTGTTGTGTGAGGATTTTCTTTTTTTGGCTGATGCTTTGTAAGCTTGCTTTCTAGCACCATATGCACCTACTAATTAAATATAAGCAGACTAAGAAGTTAATGTTTGTTTGAATCATTTGTGTAATTCAGACAAACATGAGATGCACACGTGCGATGACTGTGTCCTATGTGGAGGCGAGTTAGAACAATTTTCTCTCTACCGTTCTTCGCAGAGACTGTCTGGGTTGGATTACAGGCTTTATCTGATACAACCTGTTTATAACATGCCCACGAGAAGATTGTTGTTACTGGGAGAATAACGTATTGCGTATAACGTGCCTGTGGTCTATATCGGGGACTAAAGGGTTGATCTGCAGTTGTGGCGACCTAGTGCAGAGTCAGCCAGTTCATTAACCTAAATTCCAATGCGGCTTGGCATTCAGCAGAAACGGATGTCGAAGGACCGCTCAGAAAGAGAGATAAACATCTGTTGGACCCGAGTAAAGTATGGATAAGGATTATACACTGTGCTGTCACTTTTTTAGGTACACCCCTGCTGTTCACAAAAATGGTTTGTCCCACAACGTTGCAAGACACATGACCACAGTTGTGGATATAAATTAAAAGAATTCTTCATTTATATCCGTAGCAAGAATGGGGAAAAGGAGTGATCTCAAGCATTTCGAACGGCAAGACGTACTGGACAAAGTATCTCTGAAACGGCAGTTCTCTTGAATTTAACACCCACCACAGTTTCAAGGGTGTATCGAGAATGGTGTAACGAACAGAAAAAATCCTCTCAACGGCACTTCTCTGGAGGAAAGTCGCTTGTTGATGAGAGAGGTCAGAGGAGGATGGCTAGAATTGTGCAAGCAAACAGACGGGTCACAATGTCACACATCATGTCAGAATACAACCTTGGTGCGCAGAACAAAATATCGCAACGGACTACTAGTCGACCTTTGTCGCGAATAGACTACACAACAGCCGACGGCCACATCGCTTACCTTTGTTATCAATGAAGAACAAGAGAGCACGCCTCCTGTGGGCACAGCAACACCAGCACGGACTATCGAGGATTGGAAAACAGTTGCTTGGTCTGATGAGTCGAAGTTCCTGGTGCATCATGTTGATGGAAGGCTCAGAATTTGGCGAAGACAACATGAATCCATGGACTCGTAATGTCTGACGACTACTGTGCAAGGTGGTGGTGCAGTGTTATTGTATGGGAAATGTTTTCTTGGCACACGTTGGGTCCATTGATACCCATAGATTCACGTCTGAATGCCACATCGTACCTTAACATCGTTGCTGACCAAGTGCATCCATTCATGATGACAGTTTATCCTCGGTCAGATGGTTACTTCCAGCAGAATGGTTCCAGGAACATGACAATGACTTTGCTGCAGTGGCCCGCTCAGGTCCCTGGATCTCAATGCTATTGAACATCGTTAGGATGAGCTAGAAAGGTCTGTTCGCTGCAGGCCTACACCTCGGTCGAATCTCAAGGAACTGCGTGACACACTCATCTCTGCATTGCACGCCATTCCTGCACAACGTTTTCAGCATCTTGCTCAATCCATGTCTAGACGAATTCAGGCTGTTTTGAAGGCTAAATGAGGCTCAACACGCTACTAGGTAGGTGTACCTAAAAAGTGGCAGCACAGTGTATCTCATCCCTGAAAAGCCTGAAGTATACTAAAAGAGTCAATATACCGTACACCTTTGGTAATTTTTGGTTTGAAGTTTTGTTCTGTGGAATGGTCCTGGGCTAATTGTATAGTATAGTATAAAACTTAGCTGTGTAGACACTGCATTCGTGTGGAAGCTTCGTAGATATAGTATTTTTTCGGAAGATGGCGCAGATCCAATAGATGACTGTAACTTCAAGTCATCAGTACAGATTGACAAGAAATCACATTACTCAGCTCCATGGGCAGCACAGAGTTATTGGGGAACAAAAGATGGGGCGATGGCCTTACCCTAATTCTTAATGGAGAAGTCATATGATAGCAAGAGAGCAATCCAGGGTGGAAGTAGTTGCTTCGTTCACTGGGAAGCATTGTTTACCGATTCCAGATGAATGATTGGCAGTCTGACGTATGTTACAGAATTTTCTGTAGTGGAAGGGTTGTTTGGCAAGGATTTTATAGTAAAAGTATATTTAGTGACAATTGCATTCTTCAGAGGGAGAGTGGTAGTGGTGGGGTTTTCTAAATGCTTTAATAGTAATGCGGATGTCTTGCTGGTGAACTTGGTCTAGCCATAGAAGAACGCTGTTTCTAGAAGACGCATATTCTTGGGCCACATAATCTAATCTAGATCGGTATATATGCACGATAGGGAAGCAGCAAAGTATAACGGTCTGCTCCCCATTTATTGGAGTAGATGGCACGTAGAAAGTTCAATCACCTCGCGCACTTTGTGGGCAGTTGACGGATATATGGTAGAAATGTCAACTTATTACCAAATACAAATCGGAAGAATTTTGTCTCGGGTGCTACTGGAATGATATTTTGTTGGGGCCCAAGTTCTGGTTCAGAAACAAGATTCCTTTTGGGACAAAAGTTTACGGAGATGTTCTTCTGAGGCGAAAACCTGAAACCATTAGCCATTAGCCAAGAGCCAAAATGGTCAATGGTGTGCTGCGATTGTCTTTCGTCAACTGACTTGCTTCATTGCGAAAAGATAGTAAAGTCCTCAACGAAGAGGGCATTGTTTCCCGTTGGAGAAGTTGTTCAATAATAGAATTAACTTTGACAGCAAAAAGCGTAACACTTAGAGCTGACCCTTAGGGGATCCCCTTCTCTTAGAAAAAAAAATGAGATAACGAACCCCGCACGAAGTTGGAATGAGCGGTTAAATAAAAAATGTTTAATAAAAAGGACCAGAGGACCAGAATTACAGATATCTTTTAAATTTCCTAATGTCCAAGCCGTGCCATATGCTTTTTCCACATCAAAGAAAATCGACACCAGATGCTCGCGTGTAAAGGAGAGCATCTCGTACAGATGTGTCCATTCTTATTATATGATTGGGTGTGGATCCGTTCCTTTGGAAGCCATATTATACCTTGGAAAGGGAGTCATTTGTTTCTAGATACCACACGAGGCGGGCATTGATCATCCTTTCCAGGATCTTGTTGTCGTTATAGTTGTAATTGGGCGTTAGGGGCATCAGCGACCACGGCCATATTGCTCCGGTATACTGTTCGTAAATTGCGAGTGTTTTGAGGTCGATGTTCTGTTTGCTGTACGATAAACCTGAGTTTCCGGTAGAAAAAGCCATGCACCCTCTCCTGAGACCGACTAACTTAGTCACTTTGTGAAAAAGAAACGTAAAAATTTCTCGCGTCATCGACGGGACCCAAACTCAAGTCTTTTCCACCCGGTGTGGGGAGGACGGCGATTCTACCAACTGTGCTGCTCAAGAGGGTGGAAAAAGGTTAAGAAAGACCGGATCATTGTTTTCCAGCATACGCTGCATAGTTGAATTCCTTTCCTTCGTCTCAACACTACCTCACAAAGTATTATGTCCAAGGAAATCGCCTAATAATAGAAAAAGGGACGACAATTGGCTAATGAAATTATCAAGGTCTGCATGGGAGATATCGTTTCCAGGTGGCAAATAGATGGAACAAACAATTGTTATTCTAATTGCTACTACCTCTAAGTTGGTGGTAACTGGCGTAGCTTGAAAAGTGGTATTGTTATCCAAAAGGATGGAGACTCCTCCGTGGGCAGGCCCAACCCCAGCTACGTCTTTATGAATAATTGAACAATTATGCAAGTGAATATCGTTATTTGCCTTTAAATAGGTCTTCTGTAAGCAAAAGCAGATTGGCTCGTGCTTGCAGAGGAGTGCCTTGATGTCATCACGATTCTGATGGAATCCACGGTGATTCCATTGTAAGAATTTAAATGTGACTGTTCTTAAGACATGTTGGGTCCATCATATCGAAGAGCTGAGAGTTTTGTTTTCTGAGTCCTCGAAGAACAGCACGGTCACTTTTATCTTTTCGATGTCCCTTCCAACCTCCGATTCTTCCCTTTTTTTTTTTTTTTGCGGGTAATTTTGATGTTGTATCATCATTATGAAGAACGAATTAAGGAACTTAACAGTTTATGATTGAATTCCACTTCACAAATGGTTGTTACCTTACTTTACAAACAGCCCTCGTATTAACAAACATACTTTTCTTGAATAAAATAGACGGAGGTTGGAATGTTATTTTTGTATTTCACCTTCACTCACAAAAAAGAAAATCCAAGAATTTCACTTATTTAAAATATAATTTATTTAATTTTTTTAAAAGAATTAAATAGCTTAAAAAAGTATTATGAAACTCTTTAAAATGTTTAATAGGTAATTTATAATATTTTTAAAAATTAAGGTATGATTCCTCATGTCCTTAATTGCCTAGGAGAAAATCAAAATGCTTGAAAATCGCGAGGCACATTTGTTTGAAGAACTTCTCCTGGGATGTCCCTTCATATTAGGATTCCGGTTGAATCACGAACCATACCGACCATCACTTGTGCATGTTGATCAACTTCCAGTCTGTTTGATCATTTTCGTATACCCTCAAAATGTACTGCTGGCTGTGGTGGACTGGGGCCCCCCCGCATCGCAGGCCTCAACCTTAGAGATTCTCTGGGATGAATTGGATGATAAATGTCGTGTGCATATGCAGGTGTTCGCATATTTATGGCAGGTCAGTGTACATTGGCACCCGAAAGAAAGAAACATTTTTTAAATTATATCACGTGACCGACCCATCTTTGCATCAACCAATCAGATTCCTTCCCCATTAAGTGCATGCGCAGACAATATAACAATAATAGAAAGAAAACGCGCATATTACACATTAAACTTTCTTATTAATTTCTATCCGTCGGAGTTATTTAAAATAACTAATGGTGTTTTTATAAGAATTGTTTTACAATATTAATAAACTTAAAATAACGTATCCGATATTTATGTTTTTAAATGTACGTTATTTATAAAAATCTTTAAAACTCCTATAAAATTACAATTTATAAAGTATTGTAGACTATTGATGACGTCATCAGGTGGGACATATCTGGATTAAAATAAAATATTTTTAGGAATTTCCAATTTATACGTTTCGGATGAAGAATTAATTTCCTTCTTATTTTAAATTATTTTCTTTTGGGGAACTGTAAACGCGATGGGAGAAGTCGAAAGACTTGACGACGGCTTGATGGTGCACACCTGCCACGCCAGCATCTTTCTTATTAATTGTTATCTGTGGCAGTTATTTAAAATCATGAATACTTTCTCAACTCTATTAATGCTTTCTTAAGAATTGTTTAAGATTACTAATAAACTAAATTAGGATGTTCAATAATTATTTTTATAAATGTGTATTATATATAGAAGTATTTAAAATTCTTATAAAACTACAATTTATAGAGGATTGTAGACTATTGATGACGTCATCAAGTCGGCCATATCTGGATTTAAATAAAATATTTTTAGTATTTCCAATTTATATATTTCAGATGAACAATTAATATTTCCTTCTTATTTTAAATATATTTTTGTCTTTTTGTCCTCTTGTCTTTGTTTATCTTGTTTGCAATAAATGATTGCAATTCTTCTTTTTATTTCTAAATAGCTTATGCCATCCTCTTGTATGTTGCTTCCAAGATATACAAACGAACTTATTGTTCAATTTTCTTGTTATCTATTTCCACCTTGTCTGGTTTTCTTTGACTTTCTTTTCCGGCCACCATTATTTTTGTCTTTTTTTGTGTTAATTTTGAATCCATATTCTAAGAAAACTTCTTCCATTGTGTTTTTCAACTGTGCTTCATTTTCCATGCTTTTCATTGGGGAACTCATTTAGAGTTCCCACTTCAGTCTTAGAACCGCTCTTATATACTGGAGATGCATTGGCACTTTTCTAATCCAACGGAATCGTTCCCGAGTCCAGTGATGATCGCATATTCAGCCTCAATGGTTCAATGTACTCACTTGCCGCGTCCCTTACGATTATAGGGTATATGCCATCAACCACAGGAACCATACTGCCCTGAAGTCTCAAAAGTGTTTTTCATTAAATAAACGTGTGAAATTTCAACATCATTAATTACATATTTTTTCAACTTCTCTCCCACAATTTCTCATTAGCATAAAGGGTTTTTCTTCTGTAAATATCGATGTAAAGTAAGTGTTGAGTTCATGTGCAACTTCAGCTGAGGTATCTAATACTGTCCCACGTCCATTACTTAAGGGTCCGATCTGATTTCTCCTTCTCTTCTTTGAATTTATATATGTTAAGAATTCCTTATCTCCCCCTCTTTGCCAGCGATTTCTCATAATCTGCTTTTGCCAGCCTAACCTTTTCAGTGGCATTATTACAGATGGAATAATGCAACAGATCGGTTCTTGTGTGCTCAAGGAACGTTTAATGAGACCGGACGTGCTGGCATGCTAACCTTATCTGAATCAAATTTGACAAGTAATCGGTTTAGCGCACAGCAATATCTACAGATATTGTTTACAGATTACTCAGAAGATTTCATCCAACGCCACTCATCCACCAACTGGTTCTCAATCCGACCATCTCATGATAGGGTTGATAAATGCCAATAATTCCGACAAATTACTACATTGTAACCAACAGTCATCCCATTTATGCTTGTACAGACGTCTAGATAAGCTCAGTGTACATCATCCATCATCTCTTTCTTGTTGTAGGGTTTATAGGCGCATCAGCAACTAGACCGTCATATTACCTTAGCCTGGGTTTCCCTCCTCAGCTGGACTGGACAGTTACAGAGAACTATTGACGATCCATCTTAGCATCTTACCAGTGATCAGAACACGTTCCATTTAATAGGATAGTTTCTCACGAGGGACAGAGTCAATATCGTTAATAAAATCAGAATAAAAAAGTTTGAATGTCGAAATCATGTTTAATTGAACAGTTTAAATATTTTGACACAGTTACTCGCACGAACTGGACCCTACATCCAGCTCGAAAGAGTAACTGTGTCAAATTGCTAGCCAGATTAGTTAAACATTATTTTCCCTAAGATGTATTTAGGGCTAAAGCCTCAAGCTGCGAGCAAATTTAGACTATGTATATGTTAAGTGCAATGGCAGCATTAAAACAGCCATTTCTGAATAAACAGAATATTTATAAAAAAAGAGGCATCGTTTTAAGTTATATCTCATATTGTGAATAACTTCACAACGAGTTGCCATGATATTGCACTACTTCGAATAAAGCAGAAGACTAATGTTACTTATTCTCACATACAATCTACGCGCGACATTTTTATTCTTTTTTTTTTTTACAAATAGGGAAATATAATGATACATTTTTTTGTGATAAAATTTGAATATTGGGAATAAAATATAACACGAAATATTTCCCACATCACACATAACAAAAACTATGAGGAAACATTGGACAATATAAAAAATATTACAGAAAAAACAAACTATTCTAGAAAAGGTACGCAAAATTCACAGATTACACGAAAAAAATTATTCCACAAATATTGAAGAGAAATTTATTCTAAACATTCCCAATTTACTTCTTTATTAATATTCTTTGCTCAATAGTTGAGCGATGATTACAGAGGAATGATTTGATATAACGATCCGGATTAAATTGAAGCCAGGGTTTTCCGTTTAGATGTCATAATCTGCAACCTGTTTAATTGTCAACATTATTCATTCGTTCATTCACTCAATACTATCTATTCATTACGCTGAAAGCTACCTATGGTAGATACACGCTGGTCTGTAATCCCCTTTTTACAACGGGAAAATCACCTCCTTTTCCCTGCTAGCATAATCTCTGTATATTATTGACAATACCCGGTGACCTGCTCTGGTATCCTGTGTGCACTGCTCAGAGAACTTCATATCTGACTGCACATTTACTCCCAGGTCTTTTCCATTTTCTACCACCTTAAGTGTAGTACCACACAGTTGGTACGTTTTTCTGGGGTTACTTCTACCCATATGCAGTACTTTGCAGTTGTCAAGGTTAAACTTCAGTTACCACTTCTCAACCCATCTGCTGAAACGTTCTAGATCCTGTTGCAGTAGCACACTGCCATAACTGCTATTAACAACCCTGCCAACCTTTGTATCATCTGCAAACTGCGACTCTAAGCCTGATATACCTTCATCAATATCATTGATAAATGTTCAAAACAAGATTGGGCTCAACACCGAATCCTGGGGAACTCCACTCTGGCAACTTCCTGTCCCACATTAGTCCACGACGAGCAGTGTTCATTGATTGCCACCCTCTGTCTTCTCTAACTCAACCACCGTTTTATCCATTGTAGCAACTTGTCCTTAATACCATTCTGCTCCAATTTGTGCAGTATTCTTGTATGTGCAACAGTATCAAAAGCTTTCTTGTAATCCCAGTGTATCACATCAAAGTAATTTTTTTCCTCCAGCTGCTTTGTGACCACATCATAGTATGCAATGAAATGTAGGACAGGAAGTTGGATAGGTTTTAAGGGTACCACTAAGTTGCCGATAGTAATCTTTTAAGCCAAAGAGATTACCATTGTGCTTAGCAACAGCACTGATTTCTTGAAGGCGAGAGGGGCGAGCAATGCGTACACAGTTGTCCTCTCCTAATCCGTTCGTTACATGGATTCCTTCGTTAAACGGAAATTATTTAAATGTAATTACCAAAAGGGAATAAAAAAAATTCGCTATAAAGAAGTTCGTTAAACAGAGTCCGACTGAAATTAAATCAAAAATGAAGCAATTTTAAAATACAGAACTGATCGATTGCGCCATTAAAATGCTGGGAATGGGGCCCCGCTCATCCCACCCACAGTAGATTCGGCTCTGGATACTCTCAATAATTACATCCACGATTTCATTTGTGAAATAAATGATCGTCTCAAATATGGACTCGCAAATTTTCAAAAACAAAATAACAATGGGCTCTCGCGAACCCAATAGATTACCACTGGATTAACTGCGCACTCTCGTACCTCACGTGGTGAACCAGTCGCATTCAGTTTCCAAACGGGGGAGGAGTCATAATTTAGTGATCACTCAGTGTATACGATTGATCTGATAAAGGCAATAGTTCTTTATTGAAGGAAAACTTTGCGAGGTTAGGTAAGTTTCCTGAAGACAAAGAGCAACTGGAGAATACTGGTTAATTAGATCATGGATATCATCTGTGTTGCGACAAAAGCCTCTGCAGTTCCATTGTAAGATGCTGTGGTTCATTTAGCTATGGCTGAGGATGATGTATCTGACTATTTTTTGTTTGAGGAGCATTTTGTTTCGGTCTTTTTTTGGGAAGGTGGAGGCGTCAGGTATCCATAGTGTCGTTTGCGTGAAGTTGTATTATGGGTCCTCGTGATCTGAGTGTACATCTACTTCCATACTATTATTGAGGATGGATGATTGAGGTTCTTTTCCAGAGTTTGATAATGTACTTTTGACCCAGTTAGCTAGAGATGTGCGGGGAGGTATTGATACCTCTGTTTGTGCTGCTGTTGAATGAAAGTTTCGAGCGTGAGATGCATATGAACGACTGGGCATGGTCAACATAACCTGTCTGCTTGCCTCAGGGAATGTGACTTTGTGTTATTTTTTATATTTTTGGATTTTCTTCCCTGTTTTCCACATTTCACAAGATTTGGAAAAAGTTGGGTGACTTTCTTTGGAGTTGGGGCAAACGGGACTTGAGGCTGAAGAGTCGGCGTGTGTATTCTCCTTGGAACCACAAATAGGACAAATGGCATCCTCTCTACATGCTTGCTGGGAGTGTCCATATTTTTGGCATTTAAAACAACGAATGGGATTAGGAATATAAGGCCGAATTCGGCAGCTTAAATAGCCAATTTTTACTGAGAATGGCAATTCTGGGGAGCTGAAAGTAAAATTATGGATCGAGTTGCAACGAGATTTCCATCTTTTTTAGTCACTATACGTTTTGCACTAATTACGTTTTGATTGTTCAGTTCCTGCACTAATTCCTCTTCAGATTCTGTAATCAAGTCCCACTCGATGATGACACCTTTGGACGAATTTAACGTATTGTGGGGAGTGATAGATACCAGCATCCCAGCAAATGATGTTGTTTTGAGCAGCCACTCTGAATCTTTCGAGGTAGTTGTTTCAATCAGAAAGTCTCCGGATTGCAGTCGTTTAACCATTTTTTGTGTTCCAGCAATAGATTTCAAATATCTTTGAATAACAAAAGGTGATAACTTTCCGACAGGCTGGTTGGGGAGAGAAAGAGAGAGAGAGAGAGAGAGAGAGAGTGCATCTCCAGAAAGTTTGGCATCTCATTGCACCGCACTTCTCTTCGAAGCCTTTTCGGTTGGTTCAAGTCCTCATCATTCGGTTTGTCTGGCCTTAAGTTTGAAAGCTGTAGATGGATAGTCGTTTATATTCATGGTTACTCCTTTTAGCCTTTTGGAGGATAACTTTTCCCACAGATTACCGGCCCCGCCACGAAGAGGCAGGAGCACTGCCGCTCGGTTGAAGGCCAAGCAGTTGAAGTGTTAGTTAATTAGTAGAAATAGAAATACAGGAAAATGTAAAGAAAGGTGTATTTCCTTTCTGTGTTCTTACTTGTGGCTTTTCAAGTATAGAACTATTTTTAAAGTAAGACTGTTGAAAGAAATGTAGATCTTAAAATATAATTTCAATCGCTTATGAAGAGCATTTTATGAATCGCAAGAATATCGCTTGGCCTCGAAATACGCTTGGCACCCGGGGACGGTCTTTCAGTGATGCAAATGAGAGTGAATTAGTTTCTCGTCACTTCTCCTCATTATAAATTCGGTTAGAAGCCAGCATCAGCCTAGAATGAGGAAGATACTCTTAAAAGCTTTGCACGTGGTGACTGTAAATGTGAAGGTCATTTAAGATGACAAAGAAGCGTCTTAGGAACTTTTTTCTATTTTTCTAAACCAAAGAACATCATATTAGCTTTCTTTCTTTTGAAATCCTCTCTCTCTCTCTCTCTCTCTAGATATTCGTTTAGTGCTTTTGAATGTTCCAGAAAACAGTCTTTGGGATTTCTTAAGTTATAACCATGATCTGTTTCTGACATAAATCATCTCTTTCATTATTGCAGTTTCTGACATTGGTCATTCTTAGCTTTGTGATGAGGTAGTAAAATCTTATGTTTCAATAAAATAACTCTTCTTTTGGTTACAAGTCAAGGTCCTCTTCTGTCTGTTCATGCCATTATGACATGGGTACGTAATTTTGAAGATGTTACTTCCAATTACTTCCTATTCACCAGAAAAGGTTTCAACTGTCAGAATCGCTCTTCTGCAGAGTCCAAAGCGTTCTACACGTTCGGCTAGAACTTAAACAACAGGAACTTGCGATAAATGTTGCACCAGGACTTAAATTCCAGCATTACAAGGTACAGGTATTGCAAGAATTAAAAAACTCGCAATCTGCTTACTCAAAAAAAGGAGTCAAGACATGCTAACCCAAATGGATCATGAAGAAGAGTTTATTCACAATCTATGGACGTCTGATGAAGTTCACTTTCATCTAAACCGTTGTAAACAAGCAAAACTTTCATTATTGGTCAGATGAAAACCTCCAATTTTACCAACAACCATTTCAGAGTGAGATAAGAATGTGGTATGCGACTTCATCTCACGGTCCATATTGGCCCATAATTTTTTGAAGATGATAATCGAAGGTTAATAACTGTGACATCAGGCTTCTATGTTAAAATGATTGCAGTTTTTTTGCTGATGAACTAAGGTAGGTGTCCTCAAGTTATTGAAGCCAATCGGTTTCAACAATATGCCCGACATATTATGGCTACTTTCTCTTGACCATCTCCATTAATGGTGACATTTCGTGACCGCCAAGGTCTCCATATTTTGTAAAATATGGAGACCTTGTTCACATATTTTGTAAAGTTTATAATTTAAAACCACCACTTATTTGAAATTCAAAATCGAATTCGTTCCAATACAATGTGTTATCTTATGTACAAAGGGTACTAGGAAAGTTTTGCAATACAGCTTTGTTTATTTAATTTTTTCAAAGTAATTTCCTCTACATTCAATACACCTCTCCATCCTCCGAAACCAATCTTTAAACCAGTTCTGCCAAGTTTCACTAGGGAGTAAAGCACACTCGTTCTCCCAAGCCCGAAGAAGGTCCTCATCACTGGAAAACCGCCTCCCTTTTAGCTTCATTTTCACATGCGCGAACAGTGCAAAGTCGCAGGGAGCAAGGTCTGGACTGTAGGGAGGGTGCTCGAGAAGTTTCAGTCCTGTCGTGGTCAAATATTCGGTGCAGGCTTTGGCGCGGTGAGCTGCAGCATTATCGTGATGGAGGTACCAGGTGTCCATTCTTGACTTTGGCCGCAGGTTCTTCATAGATCCAATGACTTTAGGCAGGCACTGTTCAGTATACCACTTAGCTGTGACTGTCTTCTGCGTGTCCAAAACGACACGTTCCACAATTCCACTCGATTTGAAAAATACAGCTATCATTTTCTTCTTTACAGATCGGGATTTTCTGACAATTATGGGTGTGTCGTCATCATCAAAGACCCAAACTTTGTTTTGAGCCTTGGTCGGCAGATCGTAATAGTACAGCCAAGTCTCGTCACCTGTCACGATGTTGTTCACATACCGAGATTGGCCCTTATCAAACTTTTTTAACATCTCCCGGCACCAAGTCACACGTCGTGTCATCTGCTCTTCAGTCAGTTGATGCGGCACCCAGAGAGAACAAAGTTTCTTCACGTGCAAATGATCTTGCAGAATCGAACGAATTGCTGGTGCATTTAGGCCCAAAGTATCCTCTATCTGTTGGTAGGTCACTCGCCTGTTTTCGTCAAGCATTTTCCTCACAGCAGTAACGTTTTCCTCCATAACTGACGTTCGTGGCCTTCCCGGCCTCTCAGAATCCTCCAGAGTGAAATTTCCCCTTTGGAATTCTCTATACCACCTGAATATCGTTGTACGATGTGGACAATCATCATCTAGTGCAAGAGTCATTTTTTCTAAGCACTGGTCTATGGTTAAACCACGCACGAAATTATACCGCAAAACTGTCCTTATCTCATTTCGTGACCACGATGCCATCGCAAGCACTTTACACTCTCACTACTAATGAATAACTGAGCCCATCGACTTGGCGCGGCGGCTACTATGCACGTATGAACATGTCTCAACATGCAGCAACAAGCAGCTTCCTGTGATTCATTGTTGCGTCATATTGAAAAACTTTCCTAGTACCCTTTGTATGGCCTCGGTGATCTCCAGGTACAATATTTTCTCTAAGACGAATTTTCTAACTTGTCAGATGTTAGAAAGCATCTGACTGCCTTAGACCCTAACTTGTCAGATGCTTTATGGAGTATTGCTGTTGTTTTTGTTTACTGAGTAGCAAGTAGATATAATCCAAGTGGCCTTGGCATCATCTCGAATTTCGTATATAAGCAGAAAAAACATTTCATTTCGCAGAAATCGTTGGAAACTGAAAAATATATTCGTTGATGTTCGTGTAATCCAGAAAGAATAATAAACATGGGTGGATCAGATTCTAACTGCTTCTATTGTGGTCTGCTTACAGTCTTACTGTCTACTTATTGTGGTAAACAGAGAACTTCGGTAGTTATGTACAGCAAACATCCTTCATTGCACTCCAATCGTAGAGCAAATATTTAAATTCTGCACTGTCCAGGACTGTCTTGAATACTGGGAAATCTTCTTAATTAGCTGTACTTATCATAATGGTAACCATCTAACAATATGCATGAACAAGTGACTCAGTCGATGATTCACTCTGCTTCTGTAATTGTCTGCTTCTTTGGATTTTAAATTAACTTCCTTTGAATTCGGAGACAGTGGGATTAGTCTACAGACCGGAAGATTGCGAGGAGTATGACCAGAGTCTTTATGTGCAGATTGAATGGGAAAGCAGGCGCGAATATCTATCGTGGGTGACTTCAATCTGTCCAGATTGAACAAGCATAGAATCTGTACTCGAAAGTACTAGGGGGGTGAGAACATTCTGGATCCTTCGTTACTAAGGGATCAGATGACATCGCAGAGCTTAAAGTACAGGAACCATTGCCCGGAAATGATCACGCAATGGACAGTTGGAAGAGGGAGAAAGACGTGGCAGTAGTTAAAGATAAAGGCACGAGGTTTTAACTTCAGAATGGGGGACAGTTTAAGATACTATGTGGCGTCTTATGGGAAAGTTACAGAGCAATGAAAATCACTGAAGACTAGAACAGCTACAAGTTCATCTGTAACTGTACCACAAAGAAGGTTAAGGAGGTGAAGGCTGAATGTGAAAAGCACTGGCTAAGATATCAAAGAATGGGGGACAAGAGTTTTTCGTGTATCTCAATAGAAAGATGAAGAAAACGAATAAGATTGGACCATTGTATACCTTTTGGTATGGGGAACCCAGCTGTTGTCGCAGATGAATTGAATTCGATACTTTGCACCTGTCTTTATTGGCGAAAGACCCTTCATGCTAAGAAAAAGCTGTGCGAGTGGGGCTGACCCATATGAAATTTGTAATTTCCAAATTACAGGTGATTGTTTATTAGAAAAACTCTCTAAAGGCAAGCAAGGCTCCAGGAATTCATGGTGTATATCCAGTAATAATCAGGAAAGCGGCTAAAGAGCGTACAGTACCACTAAGGTAAATTATGAGGGCATCTTTGGAATTAGACAAAGTTTATTTGGATTTTAACAAGGCATTTGACTCTGTCCCTCATGAGATTGCTCACGAGGTTACTGCATAAACTTCTGTCCCTCATGAGGTTACTGTATAAACTGAAATATGTTGAGATTAGTGGAAAGATTCTAAGATGGACTACACGGTGACTGCAGTGTAGAAGGCAGAGGGTTATGGTTAATGGATGTTCTTCAGATTGGTGCAATGTCAGAAGTTCGGTCCTCCAAGGTCGATTGTTGGTCCACTGTTTTTTTCTGATTTTAATGAACGACATCGACGAAGGGATAAAGGGTGTGATGTCAAAATTTGCATACGACGCAGAGATTGGGAAAGTCGTTAAGGATCAGTGCCATGCAACGCTCCTTCAGGGTGATTTGAACTGCCTTCAAGAATGGTGAGAAACGCAGCAGCTTATGTTTTAATGCAGCAAAATACAAAGTCTTACACCTGGGGAACAGCAACCCCAAAATAAATTATACTTGGTGGGGGTTGAATTGAAAACAGTGGAGGAATAAAAGGATGTGGGAATTACGATACGGACAGATATTAATTTGTGTTTTGTTATCTAGTTTTTGTCCGGTCCATTAAAAGCCTGTGACTTTATTACAGAATAACATTTAATCCATTTAAACAGCAATAAGCTGTTATGGCGTCAAAAAGATAACAGATGGAGCTCTGATAGACATTTTAGTACAATTTCAATATCGTATGATTGGATTTTTAAGGAAAGGTGTTGATGCTGATGCGCATGAAAGACTGCTGTACAAATTAGAGCAGTGTGGCATTAATGGTAAGTTACTCTCGTGGCTAAAAGTATGGTTGAGTAGGAGAAGACAGAGTGGCTATTAATGAACACTGCACTTCATGGACTAAAGTGATTAGTGGAGTCTTCCCGGGTTCAATAATCAGGGTAAGCTATCACTGAGGGTAGGGAAAATGAAAAAATCCTGGGGGTAATTGTGTAGTCAGATATGAAATTCTCTCATCAGTGCAGATAGTCTGCCAGGACAGCTCATGGGGTTTTGTCAATGATGTACAGGAATTTTGCTAGCAGAGACAAGGAGTTGATTATCCCCTTCTACAAGACAATGGTCGGGCAGCATCTTTAGTGATACATACAAATCTGAAGACCACATTTTATGAGTGATGTAGATCAGCTGGAAAGGTTGCAGAGAATTGCAACAAGATCGGTGAAGAGAATAGAAGAGTGGTCTTACCAAGAAAGGCTTCAGTTCTGCAAATTGCTGCGTTTGAAGACTAGACACCTGCGAGGTGATCTGGTTGAGGTGTTCAAGGCTTTGAACAGATTGAACAAGCTCAATGCAGATGACATTACTTGACACGTATGAGGGGGCATATATTCAAACTGAAGAAGGATGGTTGCCCAAATGGGCAGAAGTTTGCCTTCAGCCAGCGAAGGGTTGAATGTTCGAAAAAAATTCCATCAGTTGTTGTGGAAATGGGGAGTTTGAATAAATCCAACGAATAACTAGACAAATTAAGGATGGAAACGAATGGGATGGACAACTGTTGTGTGAGGATTTTCTTTTTTTGGCTGATGCTTTGTAAGCTTGCTTTCTAGCACCATATGCACCTACTAATTAAATATAAGCAGATTATGAAGTTAATGTTTGTTTGAATCATTTGTGTAATTCAGAGAAACATGAGATGCACACGTGCGATGACTGTGTCCTATGTGGAGGCGAGTTAGAACAATTTTCTCTCTACCGTTCTGCGCAGAGACTGTCAGGGTTGGATTACAGGCTTTATCTGATACAGCTTGTTTATAACCTGCCCACGACAAGATTATTGTTACTTGAGAATAACGTATTGCGTATCATTTGCCTGTAGTCTAAATTGGGGACTAAAGGATTGATCTGCAGTTGTGGCGACCTAGTGCGGAGTCAGCCAGTTCGTTAACCTTAATTCCAATGCGGCTTGGCATTCAGCAGAAACGGATGTCGAAGGACCGCTCAGAAAGAGAGATAAGCATCTGCTGGACCCGAGTCAAGTATGGATGAGGATTATACACTGTGCTACCACTTTATTAGGTACACCCCTGCTGTGCACAAAAATGGTCTGTCCCACAACGTTGCAAGTCACATGACCACAGTTGTGGATATAAATGCAGCAGAACAACCTTTCTAGTATCCGTTAAGCGTACAAACCGTAGCAAGAATGGGGAAAAGGAGTGATCTGAAGGATTTAGAACAGCAAGACGTACTGGACAAAGCATCTCTGAAACGGCAGTTCTCCTGAACTTTTCACGCACCACAGTTTCAAAGGTGTATTGAGAATGGTGCAACCAACAGAAAACATCCTCTCAACGGCACTCCTGTGGAAGAAAATCGCTTGTTGATGTGTGCAAGCAAACAGACGGGCCACAATGTCGCACATCAAGTCAGAATACAACCTTGGTGCGCAGAACAAAATATCTCAATGGACCACTAGTCGCACTTTGTCGCGAATGGGTTACAACAGCCGACGGCCACATCGCGTACCTTGTTACCAATGAAGAACAAGAGAGCACGCCTCCTGTGGGCACAGCAACACCAGCACGGACTATCGAGGATTGGAAAACAGTTGCTTGGTCTGAAGAGTCGAAGTTCCTGGAGCAGCATGTTGATGGAAGGCTCAAAATTTGGAGAAAACAACATGAATCCATGGACCCGTCATGTCTGACGACTACTGTGCAAGGTGGTGGGGAGATTATTATGGTGTGGGGAATGTGTTCTTGGCACACGTTGGGTCCATTGATACCCATAAATTCACGTCTGAATGCCACATCGTACCTAAACGTCGTTGCTGACCAAGTGCATCCATTCACGATGACAGTTTATCCTCGGCCAGATGGTTACTGGAACCAGATGGAACCATTCTGCTGGAATTAATTCCAGCAGAATGGTTCCAGGAACATGACAATGACTTTTCTTTGCTGCAGTGGCCCGCTCAGAACCCCGGATCTTAATGCTATTAAACATCTTTGGGATGAGCTAGAAAGGTCTGTTCGCTGCAGGCCTACACCTCCGTCGAATCTCAAGGAACTGCGTGATACACTCATGTCTGCATTGCACCCCATTCCTGCACAAGATTTTCAGCATCTTGTTCAATCCATGTCTAGACGAATTCAGGCTGTTTTGAAGGCTACAGGAGGCTTAACACACTAGCTACTAGGTAGGTGTACCTAACAAAGTGGCAGCACAGTGTATCTTATCCCTGAAAAAACCTGAAGTATTCTAAAAGAGTCAATATACCGTACACCTTTGGTAATTTTTGGTTTCAAGTTTTGTTGTGTGGAGTGGTCCTGGGCTAATTATATATTGTATAAAACTTAGATGTGTATACACTGCATTCGTGTGGAAGAATCCTAGATATAGTATTTTTTCGGAAGATGGCGCAGATCCAACAGATGACTCTAACTTCAAGTCATCACTAAAGATTGACAAGAAATCACATTACTCGGCTCGATGGGCTGCACAGAGTTATTGGTACACAAAAGATGCGGCGATGGCCTTACCCTAATTCTTAATGCAGAAGTCATATGATAGCATGAGAGCAAGCCAGGGTGGAAGTAGTTGCTTCGTTCACTGGGAAGCATTGTTTACCGATTCCAGATGAATGATTGGCAGTCTGACGTATGTTACACAATTTTCTGTAGTGGAAGGGTTGTTTGGCAAGGATTTTATAATAAAAATATATTTAGTGACAATTGAATTCTTCGGAGGGACAGTGGTAGTGGTGGTGTTTTCTAAATGCTTTAATAGTAATGCAGATGTCTTGATGGTGAACTTAGTCTAGCCATAGAAGTACGCTGTTTCTAGAAGACGCATACTCTTGGGACACATAATCTAATCTAGATCGGTATATATGCACGATAGGGACGGAGCAAAGTATAATGGTCTGCTCCCCATTTATCGGAGTAGATGGCACGTAGGAAGTTCAATCCCCTCGCACACTTTGTGGGCAGTTGACGGATATATGGTAGAAATGTCAACTTATTACCAAATAGAAATCGGAAGAAATTTGTCTCGGGTGCTACTGGAATGATATTTTGTTGGGGCCCAAGTTCTGATTCAGAATCAAGATTCCTTTTGGGACAAAGGTTTACGCAGATGTTCTTCTGAGGCGAAAACCTGAAACCATTAGCCATTAGCCAAGAGCCAAAATGGTCAATGGCGTGCTGCGATTGTCTTTGGTCAACTGACTTGCTTCATTGCGAAAAGATTCTAAAGTCATCAACGAATAGGGCATTGTTTCCCGTTGGAGAAGTTGTTCAATAATAGAATTAACTTTGACAGCAAAAAGCGTAACACTTAGAGCTGAAGCTTAGGGGATCCCCTCCTCTTGGAAAAAAAAAAACAAATTGAGAGAACGAACCCCGCACGAAGTTGGAATGAGAGGTTTAATAAAAAATGTTTAATAAAAAGGACCAGAATTACAGATATCTTTTAAATTTCCTAATGTCCAAGCCGTGTCATATGCTTTTTCAATATCAAAGAAAATCGACACCAGGTGCTAGCGTGTAAAGGAGACCATCTCGTATAGATGTGTCCATTCTTATTATATGATTGGGTGTGGATCCGTTCCTTTGGAAGCCATATTGTATCTTGGAAAGGGAGTCATTTGTTTCTAGATACCACACGAGGCGGGCATTGATCATCCTTTCCAGGATCTTGTTGTCGTTATAGTTGTAATTCGGCTTTAGGGGCATCAGCGACGACGGCCATATTGCTCCTGTATACTGTCCGTAAATTCGTGTTCTGAGGTCGACTTTCTGTTTGCTGTACGATAAACCTGAGTTTCCGGTAGAAAAAGCCATGCACCCTCTCCTGAGACCGACTAACTTAGTCACTTTGTGAAAAAGAAACGTAAAAATTTCTCGCGTCATCGACGGGACCCAAACTCAAGTCTTTTCCACCCGGTGTGGGGAGGACGGCGATTCTACCAACTGTGCTGCTCAAGAGGGTGGAAAAAGGTTAAGAAAGACCGGATCATTGTTTTCCAGCATACGCTGCATAGTTGAATTCCTTTCCTTCATGTCAACACTACCCCACAAAGTATTATATCCAAGGAAATCGCCTAGAAATAGAAAAAGGGACGGCAATTGGCTAATGCAATTATCAAGGTCTGCATGGGAGATATCGTTCCCAGGTGTAAAATAGATGGAACAAACTTGTTATTCTAATTGCTACTACCTCTAAGTTGGCGTAGCTTGAAAAGTGGTATTGTTATCCAAAAGGATGGAGACTCGTCCGTGGGAAGGCCAAAACCCCCAGCTACCTCTTTATGAATAATTGAACAATTAGGCAAGTGAATATAGTTATTTGCCTTTAAATAGGTTTTCTGTAAGCAAAAGCATATTGGCTCGTGCTTGCAGAGGAGTGCCTTGATGTCATCACGATTCTGATGGAATCCACGGTGATTCCATTGTAAGAATTTAAATGTGACTGTTCTTAAGACATGTTGGGTCCATCATATCGAAGAGCTGAGAGTTTTGTTTTCTGAGTCCTCGAAGAACAGCACGGTCACTTTTATCTTTTCAATGTCCCTTCCAACCTCCGATTCTTCTATCTTATTTTTTTTTTTGCGGGTAATTTTGATGTTGTATCATCATTATGAAGAACGAATTAAGGAATTTAACAGTTTATGATTGAATTCCACTTCACAAATGGTTGTTACCTTACTTGACAAACAGCCCTCGTATTAACAAACATAACTTACATGAATAAAATAGACGGAGGTTGGAATGTTATTTTTGTATTTCACCTTCACTCACAAAAAAGAAAATCCAAGAATTTCTCTTTTTAAAATATAATTTTATTTAATTTTTTTAAAAAAATTAAATAGCTTAAAAAAGTATTATGAAACTTTATAAAATGTTTAATAGGTAATTTATAATATTTTTAAAAATTAAGGTATGATTCCTCATGTCCTTAATTGCCTAGGAGAAAACCAAAATGCTTGAAAATCGCGAGGCACATTTGTTTGAAGAACTTCTCCTGGGATGTCCCTTCGTATCAGAATTCCATTTGGAACATGTACCATATCAACCATCCCTTGTGCATGTTGATCAACTTCCAGTCTGTTTGATCATTTTCGTATACCCTCAAAATGTACTGCTTGCTGTGGTGGACTGGGGCCCCCCCGCAGTGCAGGTCTCAACCTTAGAGATTCTCTGGGATGAATTGGATGATAAATGTTGTGTGCATATGCAGGTGTTCGGATATTTATGGTAGGTCAGTGTACATTGGCACCCGAAAGAAAGAAACATTTTTTAAAATATATCACGTGACCGACTCATCTTTGCATCAACCAATCAGATTCCTTCCCCATTAATATCAGTACAAGCGCAGTGCAAAATAACTATAATGGAAAGAAAACGTACATATTACAATTAATTTCTACCTGTCGGAGTTATTTAAAATAACTAATGGTGTTTTAGTTTAATTAATGTTTTTATAAGAACTATTTTGTGATATTAATAAGCTGAATTAATTTTTCCGATATTTATATTTATAAATGTATGTTATAGATAAAAATCTTTAAAATTCCTATAAAATTATAATTTATAAAGTATTGTAGACTACTGGTGACGTCATCAGGTGGGCCATATCTGAATTATATGAAATATTTTTAAGAATTTCCAATTTATACGTTTCAGATGAAGAATTAATATTTCCTTCTTATTTTAAATATATTTATTTTCTTTTGGGGAGTTATAAAGGGGGTTGGGAGGTGAATAGCAATATCCAGCCCATGAAAATACAGTGCTCGACAAAATTAACAGAACAAATTGATTTTCATAAATATTTTAATCGCAGTATCCAATAGAAATCGATCTGCGACCTTGCAGAACCGCACATTATGCAAATTATTATTCATGACTATAAAAACAAGTGTGGCGACCTGATCTTTGGTTTTCTCAGTGGAACAGCCACATCTTGAATACTGAGAATGGCAACTCACAGTCGTACAGATAATTCTTTGAGATGGAGCAACGTTGGACGTTGCTCCAACTCAAAGGGTTTCTGTTAGACCTGTGTGGCTCTAACAGAACACGGAACCCTACGATGTCCTGTCCTCAACTGTCTCTTGAGGTTGCTGAGTCCGCAGGTGAAAACATTTGCAACCGGACTGTGTTCAAGAAAGTTCAATTCAAGTGGACTCGACGAAAGAAGCCAATGGTTTGTAACCTATTAACCTCAAATTACTGCACAGCATGTAGAAACTGATGCCACAAGGTGACTGGATATCTGACAAATGTGACACAGTTCTGTTCTCTGATGAGTCCTGTTTTAGCCTACAAACAGATTCAAGACCAGTTTTCATCTGGAGACAGCCAGGAACACAGTATCATCTATCCAACATCGGAGAAAGGGACAGTTATGGTGGAGGTGGTGTTCTCGTATGGGGCGGAATAATGATCAACGGCGACACCGCACTTCATGTTCTGATGAGACTACCATAACTGTGCAGAAGTACAAAGAAAAGATCCTCAAATCCTATGTGCACTTTTCCAGGGGGTTCGGTTGGCCCAGATTTTCTTTTCATGCACGACAAGGTTGATGGCTCTTCACCCAAGCCAAAGGTGTTCGGACCGCAACACGACCATGACACTCTTCTTGTCTAAGATGAAGTTCCCCAATGGAGGTAGACAGGTGAGGTTTTTATGACTCAGCTTGGATTTTCTTGTTTGACAGGCGTCTCCGTAACCAGGAGCATCAGTGCGTGGCACGGTTACTCCGGGATTGAAGCTCGTGATCATGTCAAGTATCCACCACCCCCTATTCACGGAGCAAGGGATGTGACCTTAGTTGAGGAAGCTATGGCCAACGAAGAGACGACGGCTGGTGACGCGCACCTGCCACGGCAGAATATTTCTTATTAATTGCTATCTGTGGCAGTTATTTAAAATCATGAATACTTCCTCAACTCTATTAATGCTTTCTTAAGAATTGTTAAAGATTACTAATAAACTAAATTAGGATGTTCAATAATTATTTTTATAAATGTATATTATATATAGAAGTATTTAAAATTCTTATAAAACTACAATTTATAGAGTATTGTAGACTATTGATGACGTCATCAAGTCGGCCATATCTGGATTTAAATAAAATATTTTTAGTATTTCCAATTTATATATTTCAGATGAAGAATTAATATTTCCTTCTTATTTTAAATATATTTTTTCTTCCTTTTGGGGAACTGTAAAGGGGAGAAGTGAATATCATTTGAACTAGAGGTTTTTTTTTTTGTTTGTTTGTAGCTGAATTATTAAGAACGAATTAAGGAACTTAATAGTTTATGATGGAATTCCACTTCACAAATGGTTGTTACCTTACTTTACAAACAGCCCTCGTATTAACAAACATACTTTACATGAATAAAATAGACGGAGGTTGGAATGTTATTTTTGTATTTCACCTTCACTCACAAAAAAGAAAATCCAAGAATTTCACTTATTTAAAATTTAAATTTATTTTAATATTTTAAAAAATTAAATAGCTTAAAAAAGTATTATGAAACTTTATAAGATATTTTATAGGAAATTTATAATAGTTTTTAAAAATTAAGGTACGATTCATCATGTCCTTGAATGCCTAGAAGAAAATCGAATGCTTGAAAATCGCGAGGCACATTTGTTTGTAGAACGTCTCCTGGTTGTTTGTTTGTTATTTGGATTCCAAGGATTCCATTTGAACCATACCATACCGACCATCCCTTGTATTGTACATGATCAACTTCCAGTCTGTTTGATCATTTTCGTATACCATCACAATGTACTGCTCGCTGTGGTGGACTGGGGCCCCCTCGCAGCAAAGGCCTCTCAATCTTAGAGATTCTCTGGGATGATAAATGTCTTGTGTATATGCATGTGTCCGGATATTTATGGCTGATCACTGTACATTGACACCCGAAAGAAACAAATATTTTTTAAATTATATCACGTGACCAACTCATATTTGCATCAGCCAAATAATTAGCGCGCTGTATAAATCTGTCGCAGATTATATTTCTTCTTAATTTCTCTCCGTGACATCATTTAAAATCACGAATGGTTTCTGAACTAGACTAATGTTTTCTTAAGAATTTTTTAAGATTACTTATAATCTAAATTAGGAGGCTAATAATTATTTTTATTAATATATATTATATATAAAAGTGTTTAAAATTCTTATGAAACTACAATTTATAAAGTATTGTAAACTATTGATGACGTCATCAAGTCGGCCATATCTGGATTTAAAAAAAAAATTTCAGATGAAGAATTAATATTTCTTTTTAATTTTAAATATAGTTTTTCTTCATTTTGGAGAACTGTAAAGGGGGGGAGCAGATGAATATCATTTGTACTAGCAATATCCAGCTAGGGAAAATATAGAGCTGAACCTTAGGGGAACCCCTCCTCTTCTCGTATAGATGTGTCCATTCTTATTACATGATTGGGTGTTGATCCGTTCCTTTGGAAGCCATATTGTACCTTGGAAAGGGAGTCATTATTTGTCTTTAAATAGGTCTTCTGTAAGAAAAAGCAGATTGGCTCGTGCTTGCAGAGGAGTGCCTTGATGTCATCACAATTCCGATGGAATTCACGGTGATTCCATGGTAAGAATTTAAATGTGGCTATTCTCAAGATATGTTGGGTCCATCATATCGAAGGGCTGAGAGTTTTGTTTTCTGAGTCCTCGAAGAAGAGCAGCGTCACTTTTATCTTTTCAACGTTTGCGCTACACAAACCTAGCACAGCCCAGCACTCATTTTTACCATTTTACTCTCTGAAATATAGTAAAAATTAGTTCAACTTTGCGAAGTTGAACTAATGTTTGGGGGACTCGTACATAGGACACAACGCACATGTCAACATGTCACCCCTTAGTTTTTACGTGACTCCATGACTTTTGTTCCCCAAATGCATAACTTCACATTTAGAAGGACTTCCTAATTCATTTCACTAATATACGTGGTCTCAATTCGAATCTCAACGATGTCCATTTCCACTTGCAGTCTGCCAAACCCCATCTACTTTTTCCGACACAATCTCAGTTATCGGTTGATTCAATTACTGCTCATCTCAGTTGCCCAAATTATTCGCTGTATGATTCCTTTCGCCTCAAAGGTGGTACTTTTGCATATGTCCGTTCCGACATTCCCTGTCAGAGATTTGGCAATTTGGAATCTCCTCTCTTTGATCTTCTCTGGCTTAAAATCTCTCTACCTCGTTGTGTCAAATTCATCTGTTGTCTCTACCGTTCTCCCAATTCCACTGATCACTTGGAGCTCTTTGACTTCGTCTCTTTGCAACTTGACTTTCTCCAGTCCAACTTTCCTAACAGTGAGGTAATTTTCCTTGGTGATTTTAATGTTCACAACTCCAGCTGGCTTCCGTTTTCTAGTCACACCGACCCAGCAGGTCGAGATGCTGAGGCTTTTGCAATTACTAATGACCTAGCACAGACTGTTCATTTACCTACAAGAATACCGGATAATCCTAATCATACAGCCAACACGCTTGTTCTTTTTCTCACAAACAACCCTTCTAAGTACAAGGTCGAAGTGAGAGGTCCTTTAGGCACTTCAGATCACAACTTGTTGATTGTCTCTTCTCCAATGGAAACTTTATCTCATGGCTATTCCCAACCTCGTGTTGTTTGGCATTACAAGAATGCAAAATGGGATGACCTGCGAGATTTCTTTTCTTCTTTTCCTTGGTCGGATTACTGTTTCAAAACTTCTGATGTCAACGTTTGCTTAGACCGTGTCAGTGAAATTATTCTTACAGGAATGGAATCCTTTATCTCACACTCCACTTTAAAATCTCGTCCTTTATCTAAACCTTGGTTTTCCAATAAATGTGCTAGGGCTGTTCAAGAGAAGAATGTTGCATATCGTAATTGGCTTGTTTCTAAGTCTTCTTTTTCATTTTCTGCCTACACCAAAGCTCGCAACAATTGTAAAGCAGTTAATAATCAGTCCAAACTAGAGTTTGAACAGGCTAAGAGTAGAAAACTTGCTTCTTGCCCTAATGGTAGCCGAGCATTCTGGTCTCTTGCCAAAGCTATTGGCCGCAACTTTTGCCCATCTCTGCTCCCACCTCTGTCCAATCCAGATGGTTCTGTTGTCACTTCAGCCAAGGATAAAGCTGACCTGCTAGCATCCCATTTTTCTTTCAACTCATGCATTAACGATCTTGGTAAAACACCTCCCACCATTCCCAACACGCTCCATTCAATGGCTCCTGTGGTTTTCCGTCAAAAGGATGTCAGAAGGATTTTGACGAATCTTGATGCTAAGAAAGCTCCAGGTCCTGATGGTATTTCTCCACTTGTTCTCAAAACCTGTGCTCCTGAACTTACTCCTATTCTTTGCCGCCTTTTTTCACTTACTTATTCCAAAGGTGTTTTTCCTTCTGCTTGGAAATTTGCTCATATCCAGCCAGTTCCTAAACAGGATAACAAATCCCTCCCATCCAATTATCGTCCCATTGCAATTACTTCTACTCTTTCCAAAGTAATGGAGAAATCAATTAACCGCCAACTCTTAAACTACCTAGAAACCTTCCGTCTGATCAATGATCGCCAGTATGGATTCCGTCAGTGTCGATCCACTGGTGATATTCTGGCTTATGTTACCCATTTATGGACTAATTCAATGGAAAGGTTCGGTGAAACACAAGTAGTTGCTCTTGATATCTCAAAGGCTTTTGATCGTGTTTGGCATAAAGGTTTTCCAAAGAAACTTTCATCTTATGGTTTGCCAACTGTTTTTAGTAATTGGTTATCCAGTTTTCTCTCTGATCGCTCACTGAGGGTGATGGTAGATGGCTCTCTATCTTCTAACTTCTCCACTAATGCCGGTGTCCTCCAAGGTTCAGTTCTTTCCCCCACTCTTTTCCTCTTGTATATCAATGACCTTCTTCCATTGACTGGAAATCCTATCCATAGTTTTGCCCATGATAGCACATTGCATTCAACTTTACATTTTGAGAAACCTTGTCTTGCTCAATCAGCTTCAACTTCTCGAAACTCCGCTGCCAATTCCTTAAATGCCGATCTTCAGGTAATTCTCCAGTGGGGCAAAGACAACTTAGTTGATTTCAACCCTTCTAAAACTCAGTCTTGTCTTATATCTCGCAAAAAGGATTCTTCTGCTCCTATGCTTATCTTTAGTGACACTCCGATTTCTAGGCAAAATGATATATCTCTTTTGGGGATTACCCTGACTTCTAATCTCTCTTGGCACAAGCACATTACAAATGTTGCTTCCTCTGCAACTAAAAAACTTGGTTTTCTCTTTCGCTCTCTGCGTTACTTTTCTTCCAAACAGCTGCTCACTCTGTACAAATCGCAAATCCGCCCTGCCTTGGAATATTGTTCCCACATCTGGGGTGGTGCCCCCAAAACCTCTCTCAGGCTTCTCGATTCAATTCAGAAAAGGGCAGTTAGGTTAATTAATGATTCATCTCTAACAGAGTCTCTCCACTCTCTGTCTGTCTCATAGACGTACTGTTTCTGCTGCATGCCCCTTCTACAGATACTTCCATGGACACTGTTCTTCTGAATTGGCTTCTATAATTCCCGCTCTCTCTTTCAAATCAGTCCGAACACGTGCCGCCACCAGCCAACATCCATTTACTGTCCAACTTCAAACCCACAGAACCAACTTTTCATCTTCCTCCTTTATTCCTTCAACTGCCGTTTTCTGGAACAACCTTCCTTCATACGTATTTCCTGAAAATTACAATCTACAGAAGTTCAAGTCCAATGTCAACAAATATCTTCTTTCATCTTCTCAACCTCCAACCCAAGCACGGTACTAAGTACAATAGGTACTAATACCTCTTGTGTTTGGGTTTCACATAAAAAAAAAAAAAAAAAAAAAAAAAAAGAAGCCTTAAATTTTAGTGTTCTTTTTCGGACCATGTATGCAATCGATAGAAGTCTTTTTTGAAGCACCATGACCTGGCTCGAATTGTTAACCACCCTTCTCACCCAGCAGCGATCTTTTACCTCTTCCCTCTGATACCTTCGTCGTTGCCATTTATGAAAATTAGAAATAGGACGGAATCCAACACCGAACCCTGAGTAAATTTACTTGTTACGATCGTCCATCCCGAAGATCGGCCATTTATGACAACCCTCTGTTTCCTCTATAGCCAACCTCCGATTGTTCCTTTTTTTTTTTGCAGGTAATTTTGATGTTATATCATCATACTAATGGCCAAGTCCTATCGCCATCGAGATCCTTTTTATTCACTGAACTCGAATTTGGACTTCTTGTTTTGCCTCACTGCAGTTCATTCTTGAGAGTCCGAGTACTTTATCAACTGGTATGATTCTTGGTCGTCCTCTGCTTCCTTTCCCTTCAAGTATTCCTTCTATGTTTAATTCCCAATCATTATGTCTCCAGAGATATCCTAGGAACCGGATCTTCCTCTTTTTTTATGATTTTCTTGATTATTCTTTGTTCGTCAGCTACTCTGAAGGCCTCTTAAATCGTCTTTTTGTCTGATTTTCTTCAATGTTCTCCAGCAGAACATTTTGAATGCTTCAATCTTCCTCCAGTCGGTTGCTGTTATTGCCCATGTTTCACATCCATACAGCAATATACTCCATATATAGGTTTTCACGAATCTCTTCCTCTTGTCTTTGTTTATCTTGTTTGCAATAAATGATTGCAATTCTTCTTTTTATTTCTAAATAGCTTATGCCATCCTCTTGTATGTTGCTTCCAAGATATACAAACAAACTTATTGTTCAATTTTCTTGTTATCTATTTCCATCTTGTCTGGTTTTCTTTGACTTTCTTTTCAGGCCACCATTATTTTTGTCTTTTTTTGTGTTAATTTTGAATCCATATTCTAAGAAAACTTCTTCCATTGTGTTTTTCAACTGTGCTTCATTTTCCATGCTTTTCATTGGGTAACTCATTTAGAGCTCTTCTATATTCTAATTCTAGTAAGTCTAGCCCCAAACAGTCCTCTTTTGCTTTATGTTTGGCCTCTAAGACCTCCTCACTTATTTGGTTCCCATCCTAGAGGCGTTCCAGGTACTCTTCCCATCTTATTCCCATGTCTCTCTTTCTAATCTTTATCTCTTATTGCTGTGCTTTTGGTTTTAGGGTCTCGAGTGTATGTGGCAATCATCTTGATTGGTATATCAGTTTTTCCATTTTAAGGTGTGTTTCGCAGTCATACTCCATCAGATAATTGCTAATATATTCTCTTAGAATTAGCGTACAAATTGGAATCACGTGATTGTTTAGTTTGTTCCTTTCGGTCAATTAAACCGCGTCTATTCATAACAGCCATTCTGCTTTCCAAGCAAATATTCTCAACAGTTTCTGATTACAGAAGCACAAAAGTCAGAGCTGGATTCCATCTTCACATATTGTTTACCATTCCATCTACTTGGATTGGACGAATACTGAATCAAAGATAACGAGGGATTTAAGCGTAACTCCATTATCTTTTTCTTGAACTCTAAGTATCATCCAACATTCTCTAATGAATATCATCTGTTTGGCAGTTTAGAAAATTAAGTTTAAAATTAAACACTATACTATTAAAAGTACTACGATGTCCTGTCTTCAACTGTCTCTTGAGGTTGCTGAGGTAACAGATGAAGACATTTCCAACCGGACTGTGTTCAAGAAGGTTCAATTTAAAAGGAATCCACGGTAGAAGCCACTGCTTGGTTTGTATCCCATTAAGCACAAACTAATGCAGACGTTGTGGAAACTGGTGCCACGAACAGGAGTCTTGGATCCCTGACAAATGTGGTACAGTTCTGTTTTCTGATGAGTCCCGTTTTTGCCTACAAACATATTCACCACTGAATGTTCACTGTTTCTCAAATGCCACTGTCCCAATGAAACTCACTCCTTCCACCTGTCCAAAAGTATCCCAAACATCCGTCACATCACGTGCATTGTTGCATTGTTACCTCAGCCCAGTAAAATAGGATAAATATGACCTAGCCTTCACCACGAGTTGCCTTGGTATTGCATTATTTTCAAACACAAGACATCAACAAATGGGAACCTCCAACGTGTTTCTCGCCCTCGTTGGTAGCGTAAAAAACGCGATGTTTATTTATTTATTTTATTTTTTTTTTGACAATGTGGCGTTATTTGAACCTAAGCTATTCAATGGAAGGCTTACCCAAAAACTAATTATGGAAATTAACTATTTTTGATTGAATTCCACTTCACAATCGGACTTTACCTTACTTTACAAACAGCCCTCGTATTAAAAAACATACTTTGCATGAATGAAATAGACGGAGGTTGGAAGGTTATTTTTGTATTTCACGTTTTCACTCACAAGAAAGAAAATCCAAGAGTTTCACTTATTTAGCATTTAATTTTATTTAATTTTTTTAAAAAATTAAATAGCTTAAAAAGTATTATAAAACTTTATAAAATGTTTTATAGGTAATTTATAATAGTTTTTAAAAATTTAAAAAGTTATAATTCCTCATGTCCTTGAATGCCTAGGAGAAAATCAAACGCATGAAAATCGCGAGGCACATTTGTTTAAAGAATTTCTCCTGGGATGTCCCTTCATATCAGGATTCCATTTGAACCACGTACCATACCGACCATCCCTTGTGCATGTTGATCAACTTCCAGTCTGTTTGATCTTTTTGGTAAAGCATCACAATGTACTGCTCGCTATGGTGGACTGGGGCCCGTATAGCGCAGGCCTCAATATTAGATATTCCCTGGGATGAATTGGATGATAAATGTCGTGTGTATATGCAGGTGTTCGGATATTTAAGGCATGTCAGTGTACATTGCCAACCGAAAGAAACAAATATTTTTTTAAATTATACCACGTGACCGACTCATATTTGCATCAGCCTTCACATTCCTTCCTCATTAATATCAGAACAGGCGCAGATAAATTAACTATAAGGGCAAGAAAACGTGTATAAATTTTCTTATTAATTTCTACCTGTCGGAGTTATTTAAAATAATTAATGGTGTTTTAGGTTGATTAATGTTTTTGTAAGAACAGGTTTATGATATTATGAAGCTTAATTAATATTTCCATTATTTATATTTATAAATGTATGTTATATATAAAAATCTTTAAAACTTTTATAAATTTACAATTTAAAAAGTATTGTAGACTACTGATGACGTCATCAGGTGGGCCATATCTTAATTAAATAAAATATTTTTAAGAATTTCCAATTTATACGTTTCAGATGAAGAATTAATATTTTAAATATATTTTTTGGGACGGAAACGTTCACCGTGAAGAAAACGGCTGGTGATGCGCACCTACCACTGCCAGAATCTTTCTTATTAATTGTTATCTGTGGCAGTTATTTAAAATCATGAATACTTTCTCAACTATATTAATATTTTCTTAAGAATTGCTTAAGATTTCTAATCAACTAAATTAGGATGTTCAATAATTATTTTTATAAATGTATATTTTATATAGGAGTATTTAAAATTCTTATCAAACTACAATTTATAGAGTGTTGTAGACTATTGATGACGTCATCAAGTCGGCCATATCTGGATTTAAATAAAATATTTCAAGTATTTCCAATTTATATATTTCAGATGAAGAATTAATATTTCCTTCTTATTTTAAATATATTTTTTCTTCCTTTTGGGGAACTATAAAGGGGAGAAGTGAATATCATTTGAACTAGAGGTTTTTTTTTTTTTTTTTTGTAGCTGAATTATTAAGAACGAATTAAGGAACTTAATAGATGGAATTCCACTTCAGAAATGGTTGTTACCTTACTTTACAAACAGCCCTCGTATTAACAAACTTACTTTACATGAATAAAATAGACGGAGGTTGGAATGTTATTTTTGTATTTCACCTTCACTCACAAAAAAGAAAATCCAAGAATTTCACTTATTTAAAATTTAAATTTATTTAAATTTTTTAAAAAATGAAATAGCTTAAAAAAGTATTATGAAACTTTATAAAATGTTTTATAGGAAATTTATAATATTTTTTAAAAATTAAGGTATGATTCCTCATGTCCTTGAATGCCTAGAAGAAAATGCAATGCTTGAAAATCGCGAGGCACATTTGTTTGAAGGTCTCCTGGGATGTCGGTTCTTATCAGGATTCCATTTCAACCATACCATACCGGCCATCCCTTGTACATGATCAACTTCCAGTCTGTTTGATCATTTTCGTATACCATCACAATGTACTGCTCGCTGTGGTGGACTGGGGCCCCCTCGTAGCGCAGGCCTCAGGCTTAGAGATTCTCTGGGATGATAAATGTCTTGTGTATATGCAGGTGTCCCGATATTTATGGCTGATCACTGTACATTGGTACCCGAAAGAAAGAAATATTTTTTAAATTATATCACGTGACCAACTCATATTTGCATCAGCCAAATAATTAGCGCGCTGTATAAATCTATCGCAGATTATATTTCTTCTTAATTTCTCTCCGTGACAGTCATTTAAAATCACGAATGGTTTCTGAACTAGACTAATGTTTTCTTAAGAATTTTTTAAGATTACTTAAAAACCAAATTAGAAGGCTAATAATTATTTTTATTAATATATATTATATATAAAAGTGTTTAAAATTCTTATAAAGCTACAATTTATAATGTATTGTAAACTATTGATGACGTCATCAAGTCGGCCATATCTGGATTTAAAAAAAATATTTCAGATGAAGAATTAATATTCCTTTCTAATTTTAAATATATTTGTTCTTCGTTTTGGGGAACTGTAAAGGGGGGGAGAGGAGATGAATATCATTTGTACTAGCAATATCCAGCTAGGGAAAATATAGAGCTGAACCTTAGGGGAACCCCTCCTCTTCTCGTATAGATGTGTCCATTCTCATTATATGATTGGGTGTTGATCCGTTCCTTTGGAAGCCATATTGTACCTTGGAAAGGGAGTCATTATTTGTCTTTAAATAGGTCTTCTGTAAGAAAAAGCAGATTGGCTCGTGCTTGCAGAGGAGTGCCGTGATGTCATCACAATTCCGATGGAATTCACGGTGATTCCATGGTAAGAATTTAAATGTGGCTATTCTTAAGATATGTTGGGTCCATCATATCGAAGGGCTGAGAGTTTTGTTTTCTGAGTCCTAGAAGAAGAGCAGCGTCACTTTTATCTTTTCAACGTTTGCGCTACACAAACCTAGCACAGCACTCATTTTTACCATTTTACTCTCTGAAATATAGTAAAAATTTGTTCAACTTGGCGGAGTTGAACTAATGTTTGGGGGACTCGTACATAGGACACAACGCACATGTCCACATGTCACCCCTTAGTTTTTACGTGACTCCATGATATTTGTTCCCCAAATGCATAACTTCACATTTAGAAGCCTTAAATTTTAGTGTTCTTTTTCGGACCATGTATGCAATCGATAGAAGTCTTTTTTTTGAAGCACCATGACCTTGCTCGAATTGTTAACCACCCTTCTCACCCAGCAGCGATCTTTTACCTCTTCCCTTGGATACCTTCGTCATTGCCATTTATGAAAATTAGAAATAGGACGGAATCCAACGACGAACCCTGAGGAATTTTACTTGTTACGATCGTCCATCGAGATCCTTTTTATTCACTGAACTCGAATTTGGACTTCTTGTTTTGCCTCAGAGCAGTTCATTCTTGAGAGTCCGAGTACTTTATCAACTGGTATGATTCTTGGTCGTCCTCTGCTTCTTTTCCCTTCAAGCTATCCTTCTATGTTTAATGCCCAATCATTATGTCTTCAGAGATATCCTAGGAACCGGATCTTCCTCTTTTTTTATGATTTTCTTGATTATTCTTTGTTCGTCAGCTACTCTGAAGGCCTCTTAAATCGTCTTTTTCTCTGATTTTCTTCAATGTTCTCCAGCAGAACATTTAAAATGCTTCAATCTTCCTCCAGTCGGTTGCTGTTATTGCCCATGTTTCACATCCATACAGCAATATACTCCATATATATAGGTTTTCACGAATCTCTTCCTCTTGTCTTTGTTTATCTTGTTTGCAATAAATGATTGCAATTCTTCTTTTTATTTCTAAATAGCTTATGCCATCCTCTTGTATGTTGCTTCCAAGATATACAAACGAACTTATTGTTCAATTTTCTTGTTAGCTATTTCCACCTTGTCTGGTTTTCTTTGACTTTCTTTTCCGGCCACCATTATTTTTGTCTTTCTTTTTGTTCATTTTGAATCCATATTCAAAGAAAAACTTCTTCCCTTGTGTTTTTCAACTGTGCTTCATTTTCCATGGTTTTCATTGGGGAACTCATTTAGAGCTCTTCTATATTCTAATTCTAGTAAGTCTAGCCCCAAACAATCCTCTTTTGCTTTATGTTTGGCCTCTAAGGCCTCCTCAGTTATTTGGTTCCCATCCTAGAGGCGTTGCAGGTACTCTTCCCATCTTATTCCCATGTCTCTCTTTCTAATCTTTATCTCTTATTGCTGTGCTTTTAGTTTTAGGGTCTCGAGTGTATGTGGCAATCATCTTGATTGGTATGTCAGTTTTTCCATTTTAAGGTGTGTTTCGCAGTCATACTCCATCAGATAATTGCTAATATATTCTCTTAGAATTAGCGTACAAATTGGAATCACGTGATTGTTCAGTTTGTTCCTTTCGGTCAATTAAACCGCGTCTATTCATAACAGCCATTCTGCTTTCCAAGCAAATATTGTCAACAGTTTCTGGTTACAGAAGCACAAAAGTCAGAGCTGGATTCCATCTTCACATATTGTTTACCACTCCATCTGCTTGGATTGGACGAATACTGAATCAAAGATAACGAGGAATTTAAGCGTAGCTACATTATCTTTTTCTTGAACTCTAAGTATCATCCAACATTCTCTAATGAATACCATCTCTTTGGCAGTTTAGAAAATTCAGTTACAGATGATAACTTAATGCAGTAATTAACAAATCCCCGAGGAAAAGTAAACTTTATAGAGTCCAGTCTACTCCTGTTTCCATGTAAATTACGTAGAGTGTCCTCTGTCTCCACAGCTGGACGGAGTATTCCATGTGTGGTCACAATTGCCTTACTCATAGTAGGATTAGGACCTCCCTACATCTACTATTGTCCTATAAATTGTGGATAAGACACTAGAGTCCTCTCTTTTAACATTAGATTAATCTGAAGAGTGACCATCAATGACAACCCTCTGTTCCCATGGTGCGCAGCCATCGAGGATCCATCTTAACATCTTACCAGTGATCAGAACACGTTCCATCTAATAGGATAGTGTCTCATGAGGGACAGAGTCAATATCGTTCCTAAAATCAGAATAAAAACGTTTGAATATCGAAATCATGTTTAATTGAACAGTTTAAATATTTTGGCACAGTTACTCACACGAACTGGACCCTACATCCAGCTCGAAAGAGTAACTGTGTCAAATTGCTAGCCAGATTAGTTAAACATTATTTTCCCTAAGATGCATTTAGGGCTAAAGCCTCAAGCTGCGAGCTAATTTAGACTATGTATATGTTAAGTGCAATAGCAGCATTAAAACACAGCCATTTCTGAATAAACAGAATATTTATAAAGAAGAGGCATCGTTTTAAGTTATATCTCATATTGTGAATTCCTTCACAACGAGTTGCCATGATATTGCACTACTTCGAATAAAGCAGAAGACTAATGTTACTTATTCTCAAACACACAATCTACGCGCGACATTTTTATTCTTTTTTTTTACAAATAGGGAAATATAATGACACATTTTTTTGTGATAAAATTTGAATATTGCAAAGAAAAAATAACACGAAATATTTCCCACATCACACATAATAAAAACTATCAGCAAACATTGGACAATATAAAAAATATTACAGAAAAAACAAACTGTTCTAGAAAAGGTACGCAAAATTCATTCACAGATTACACGAAAAAAATTATTCCACAAATACTGAAGAGAAATTTATTCTAAAAATTGCCAATTTACTTCTTTGTTAATATTTGTTGTCGAGCTTTGCTCGATAGCTGAGCGATGATTACAGAGGAATGATTTGATGTAGATCCGAATCAAAGTGAAGCCAGGGTTTTCCGTTTAGCTGTCTTAATCTGTAACCTGTTTAATTGTCAACAAAACAAGATTGGGCCCAACACCGAATCCTGGGGAACTCCAATCTGGCAACTTCCTGTCCCACATTAGTCCACGAAGAGCAGTGTCCATTGATTACCACCCTTTAACTCAACCACCGTTTTATCCATTGTAGCAACTTGCCCTTAATACCATTCTGCTACAATTTGTGCAACAGTATCAAAAGCTTTCTTGAAATCCAAGTGTATCGCATCAAAGTTATTTTTTGCCTCCAGCTGCTTTGTGACCACATCGTAGTATGCAATGAAATGTGGGACAGGAAGTTGGATAGGTTTTAAGGGTACCACTAAGTTGCAGATGGTAATCTTTTAAGCAAAAGAGATTACCATTGTGCTTAGCAACAGCTCTGTTGCCTAAATTTCTCTAAGGCGAGAGGGACGAACAATGCATACCCAGTTGTCCTCTCCTAATCCGTTCGTTACATGGAAATTTCCTTCGTTCAACGGAAATTATTTAAATGTGCTACCCCACCTTTCTTTCTGGTGAGGCATGGGCATGCCTCACTGACAACCTGGGGGAATCTCTTCTGTGTCCCCCATACTTCTGCCTTTTGCCCCCAACCTTCTTCCTCCCCTCCCCCACTCTATCTATACACGACGCGAGCGCCCTACACACTAAATTTAATCTAGCCCAAAAATAATCTTCGCCCAGTCTCGGCCTAATTATCCTCCGCACTGCCCTACTCCTGCCATATGAATGCATGCACACGTGCTGTATGCAAAGATCCAAAGTAATTACGATTGCATGGATGCGTATATATTATGTATCACTGTTGTGTATATGTACATATATGTGTATGTTCTTATATATATGTGTATGTGTACATAGTTTTTTTTTTTTTTTTTTTTTATAGGTCCTAGCTGCCGAAATCTCAGGAAATTAAGCGGCAGGACCTGCCAGAGTAAATCTTAGTCTACTGGTGTTTCCTGGTCTGCCTCCACGGGGCGAAGGTGGGGCAACGCTGGGCTCCAGCAGGGGTCCAGTGGCTAAATGACCAGATGAACAACGGTACACGACATTACACAGGTACAATACCCACACACTTTTAAACCTCTGGCATTCCCAGGAAACTGGTACACCCACAAAGAAAGCAACGCGGAGATGGGGGAAACCCCTGGTGCCGCATGACAACAATATACCTTACACCTTACACCTTACCAAAAACACGACAAACGAAGGGTAATCACACATTTGGGATACACTACGGACCCAACTCTGACTAGACCACAGGAAAAAAGACGTCTTACAGACCACATGAGAACAGTGTGGCAGAATCGGTGGAATGACTCCACTAAAGGCCGCATAGCTAGAAGCTTCATACTAGACATTGTCGTGTTTACCCTATTTCCCCGACCTGGTACTCTCCTGGACTTCATACCACTTACCTGCTGACAGGGCATGGCTCCTTCAGGAAGAAGCTGCACGATTTTGGAATCTCGGACATAACGCAATGTAGATCCGGACAAGAAGAAACTTGGGAGCACCTGCTCTATGAATGTAATATATATGAAGACCTCCGTGGCCTACTGTTTACCAAACTACGCTCCATCCTTAGAAATCAGGAGGACATAGTGCTGCAGGAAGAAGAAAACTATAAGGCTTTCACGCTTTTCGCTCAAAATCTCTTCGCGAGGCAAAGAGCACTTCCACCACCCTGAAACAAACTTCAGACTTTGGACCACCGATGGACAGAAAGAACACAACTTGCCATTGACGACCAGCTGGGTGACTACAGGACTTGAACACAAGTGGTGGAGACAACCTACAGCAACTGAAAGACAACTGAGTCCTAACTGGATGCGACCAAACACTGGAACCTAGATGTAGTTGGTCTGTCACGTGCAGGTGACGCATCCTGGCCTCTGCCGAGACTAAGTCCACCACCTGGAGAGTTAAAGTGAACGACTTAGATTGCAGCCTTGCTGCCAACTAGCCAAATTGCGACCCAGATCCGACACCTTTCCGGGCCTGCTTTGTCTCCTTTTCCCGGCGGGGGGACACCCCTGTCTCCCCCTCTCCCTGCAAAACCCACTTTCCCTCTGGTGTGGCACGGGCATGCCCACTGAATATTTGGGGGCCACCTTCTCTATCGGTCCCTTTCTTCTTTTTCTGTCCTCCAGCCTTCCTTCTCCCCACCCAAATCTGTCTACCTTCACAGCGCACAGCCCCACATGTCAAAATTGTAACTGCACCAAAATTGCTTGCCCGACCCTTTTCGGCCAAAAATGAAACTCATCCAGCGTACAATCCATTCTCGCTCTTAAGGCAAATCTCTATGACCAAACAAAGCACCAACAGCGATTAAAGCAATTTTTTTTTTTTTTTTTTTTATAGGTCCTAGCCATTGAAATCTGAGGAAAGTAGATGGCAGGACCTGCCAGAGTACTGATTCCTTACTGGTAACACCTGACTAACCTCCACGTGGCGCGGTATGGGCAACGTCGGGTCCCATCAGGGGCCCGATGGCCAATAAGCCAGATGAACAATGGGCACAACACACTACACTATACACGATCCACACACTTTAAATCTCTGGCTTGACAGGGTACTGTCACTCGATACAGAGAACACCGCGGAGATGGGAGAAATCCCAGGAGCCGCAACACCCTCAACATACCAAATACCAAAAGGGGAATCAAAAAAATCCGCTATAAAAAAGTTCGTTGAACAGAGTGCGACTGAAATGAAATGAAAAATGAAGCAATTTTAAAATACCCAAACATCACACTACACTAAGCCTGGATTAGCTTATAGAGTGTGTTAAAACCTGCAGTAATACGAGGTGGATTTGAAGTAACCTTCTAGGAGCCGCCATAACAACAACACGTGTCTCTGGTTGGTTGGCTGAAACAATGCGAGACAGACGTAGATGGCCACGTTCATCCACCACCATTCCCCATACACTCTTGATATAGTGCCGAGAGGGGATAGTGCAATTTCTGTACCAACCCTGCGACAGACAGAGTGACCCATGCATCGACACCCACTATCATCCCTCTGTCAAAGTCGGTTAACGTTAATCCATCCTAACGTGAATACAGTGTAGTTATATGTCTGTTTGATAAAGGATTCATGATCACTATAAGGAGTCCTGGAATTAGATGGCATCACATTTGTAGCAATTTTAGCAGCTAAATCTGCCTGCTCGTTTCCTAGGATTCCTTCTCCTAGGCTTCCAGCCCAACCACGTAGAGGCAGGAGCGGTGCCACCAGTGACCAAGCGATAAGGTTGTTAGTGTTAGTGCGTTAGTAGATTAGTCTTATATACAAGAAGAAAGGTGGCTTTCCTTTCTGTTGAGTAAGCTGACTTCTTTAGTTTAGAACAAGATCTATGATGGCAAATCTATCATTTCTAAAAGATTTGCAAGCAGAAGCAATGCAGCATAGTGGTGGCGGTACGTGATTTAGCAAAGGCCTTCGATAAACTCTCCCATGAGTATCTAAGGAATTTGATGCATTCAGTCCAAATGGGGTCGTCAGAGTAAGATCTTAATCATCTTTGCAGGACTCTGACTGTTTAACAACAGTTCCCGTCATGGGGGACGCATTGCTCAGCCAGGGCATGGAGCTTTGAGTTCGTGTGAATTACAACCAACAATCCCTTTCATTCTTCTACGGCATCTTTATAAGTCCCCGGATCCAAATAAGTCACTCCCGAATCCAATAATGTCTTCATAGCAAGCCTTAATAGTTCGATGTACGCACACTCAAAATTATTGGGACTATGCCATCGACTCCAGAAGCCTTATTTGCCTTTAGGCTCGCAATTTTTCTAATAAATAAGCTTCTGAAATTTCAATATCGCTAATTTCGTGCTGCTCACCTTCACTCGCGCTGTTTCTCTTCACCAAGAAGAGTATGTGGTCCAAAGACTCAGGTTTCCGGGAGAAACAACCTGAGACCAATTAACTTAGCTACGTTGCGAAAAGACCCATAAAAGTTCCTCCCGCTCTTGACGGGATTCGAACTCAGGTCTTTTCCACCTGGTGCGGACAGGGCAGTGATTACACCAATTGTGGTCCTCACGAGCGCTAGAAACTCTGTAGACTATCACAAAATCTGTTCTGAACTTGTTTGCATCATCAGTGGGCAGTTTTTCCAATGGTTGTCTGTCAGCCGATACTATGTTTGCCAAACTAATGTTTACTCGAAAATAGGATTCCAAGAAACCTGTCCCAATGTTCAGTTTGCTGCTAGCCAAGTAAACAGCGAGTTCCTGGCATTTTGGGGTCAGTTTCTCTTGTAGTAATCAATATTTATGGTGATTTGGAACAAACATATCAAAGATTAAAGACTCTGCAAATATGCAGACTCCCAACACCGCTTCTGGCCTCCATTATGACAGCATTGCCTCTAAATTCTTTCCGGTACCTACTGGTACAGTATAGCTTATACACTTTGAATTGCTTACTTCAAAATACTAATTATTGTAGATCATCTTTCGCTCGTTGAAATCCTATTTCGAAAAAGAATTCGTTATCTGTCTTATCTGGGATATAATCCTGAAATGGATTGAGGAATATAACATTTCTGCGACTTGCAAAGTTCCGAAACATCAATGATAAGACACAATCTGCAATGCTGTCTGCTTTTTTTTAATATTTTCCTTTCCAGACTCATACCACCATCCCTTTTGGATTACGTTGTTGCCAAGGTCAACACGTATTCGTTAACTGTAGACTCCATAACCTTGTGAACCTCGAGATTCGCATTTAACGCTCTGTAATTTCTCATCAAGCCTTTAGCTGCTCCCTTATGTATTAGGGCGAGAGTAGCGCATCTGAAGTCCAAGGGGAATCATCTTGGAGTCTGATGATGATCTCAATAACATTACTGATGGTTTGATAAACTCACATATGCCTTTTTTAGCATAATTTGTGGCCCTGGGGACTTATCCATCCTCAGAGTCAGTCGTTTTCCCGATAGGCACTTCTGAGAAATCATTCGGTCACTTATTTTTCAGACAGCGACCTCACTCCACTCTTCCCTCATGGTTCCAATGTGTGCTCTTAATTTTAAAGATCATTGGAAAGTACCTATTCAAGTCATCAGCCACTTCGATCTGATTTGTGGGGGGATGGGAAAACTTATTGGAGTAAGAATTTCTTTTCTAATTATCCGATTTCTACTAACTCTAATTATTTTCAGTTTTAACTCTTCCTCTTAATGAAGATTACTTGGACAGAACAAAAAAAAAAGACAAGCAGTTGTACAGACATCATGAAAGCCTCGTGAATAAACTCTAGACTTGACTGATTGTTCAAGGGTTATGGAGAAGAATATCTTTCTTAACATTGCCTTCCTTTAGAGGTGCAAGTGTTTTTGCTGATATCATTGAGGAAACATTAAGCGTTCAGGGAATCTGCCAATTCAGATGTGCGTGTCAGGAGTATTGTGAGGCGCCTGGGATGGCCTCTCTGCTTTTCTTATCTCAATACTTGGGAGAATAATGCTCACTCTTAAATATCGTTCTTTTGTTTATCTTTCGAAACTTTTAAATCACATAATTACTTCAAATACCTTCTTCAATCTCACCATTAATTAAAAAGTCAACTGCATTTTTCAAAACGACTTCAGTTAATGTTCTTAATGCTTCTATTAAATTGTAATTTAATTTTGAACGCTTAATGAAAGTGATTTATGAGATTAACTATTTGAATGAAGACCAGATAATTAAGAAGGCACCCACTCAAAAAAGTGTGGAGTTCATTTTATGCAATAATATATTTTTGTTTAGCACACTGTAATTAACCGTATAATCCTTAATATTTATAAAAAAAATCCCAATTTATGAATAATTGCGTGTGTGGTTAAACAACAACCATTTTAGTGAGTTTTGGAATCTCAAGTAGTTTGCTTCTGGGTTATTAAAATCCAAGAAAATAATGATGAGGGATTTTCCTTTCACTTTATTTGGTATGCTGGCATCTTCTTATCGCAAAGGACATTACAGAACAGAAGTTTGTGAGGTCGAATATCCTTTAAACGTTGACTGGAAATCATTTATACTTTAGAACACCTTTGATGACTGTGGAGGATGTTTCGTTATCCTAATGAAATGGAGATTTCCGTTGGATTGAGTCACGATAAGCAGGGGATTTGGAGCAAAATGCTAATGAAGCTAATTTGTATTCAGTCAACCGTGTCCTTTCGCAGTTTCACCGCAACCATGTCATTAAGAATGATTCTGAAAAACGTTTGGGACGAAATAGATTGTACAACCTACAGATCCAGTGATGTCATTACTCAAAGTTCGATTCGATACTTTTATGGTGAGAGTAATAAACCTTTATGATAGAACTCAGTGCTAATTGCGTAAACCAGTACGTCTAATTTCGGTTGTAACCAAGAGCTCTTTTTGGTGGTTCTTGTAAATGTGGGTAAATCGATTGGACATCCTTCTTACTGTTAAACCTAATGGACGTTGCATTAACTCTTTAAAGTTATTGTAGTTCGAGGCTTTGAATATTTTCTAAAAGGGTTCCACACTTCGTTTAATTCTTGTTTAATTTGAATGCATTCTGGATTCCACAAGGACTTTCAGGAAATTTTCATCTGGAATTGTTAGATTTGGTGAGATATATATTCTGTTGCAGAATTGATGGAGTTTGCAAAATTTCTTTTTAGTCAAAGACTGCTGCCTATTGCTTGTACGGATCTCAGTTTGGATTTGTAAAATTCCATTCGGTGACTTGATTGCGAAGAAAAGATAGGTAGTGTCAATACGAGAGATTCAGAGGGTTGCTCTGTGATTCAAATACTAAATAACAGCGGATATGTCGATCCATCAATTTTTCTATAATTAAATTTGTCTGAATGCACGGTCTTCATCTATATTAAATGTCTCGGGTTTGTTATAAGCTGGAAGAGACGTTGGATTTGTTGTTGGTATAGAGGCACGTTCATTTCTGTGTCGAGAAACAACTCTAGTTGCATTTTTTTTTGTTTTTAATCCCCAAACTTAGTTGAAACACTACCGAAACTCTTTTCGATTACTGAGTAGTTGAGAATATCATTTGGTAGTTTTCTGATTTCTTTTTATCCATCCAAGTAATCTGAAAGATGCTCAATATTTCTCAGTGCCTCAGAAGAATTTTCACAAATAACTGTCGTGACAGGATTACTCCTCGAAGCGTTCGAAGGGTTGGTTTCCATAACCGATTTGACCAAGTGCATCTTCGGGAGTTTTCTTAAGTTGTTGAGTGCGATTTCAATGCTGTCTATTTTTGATTCCCAAAGCTGAGTGCCATTTTCAATCATTGGGAAATAGGAGTGCCCAAGTGACTAACAGTTAGTCGTATTATTAGTATTAGAAAAATAAACAGGAGCGAATTTCAATTTCCTTTCTTGGGCTTTTTTGCGTACGTCTTTTAGTTGGGAAGAGCAGCTTTAGAGGATGAAAACAAAAAGAATGTACAATTACCTTCCATGAGCTCTAGAGACAAATCAACACTTTCAATGTTCTATTTAACACACTGGAATTGTTGCGGCATGGAAATACTTGGAACTCTGGGCCTCGTGCTCAATGTTTCAAATTATAGGCTGAATAGCTTTGCATTATTAACATTCCAAACTAAATTTATGAGGGCGTCTACCACTACCACCCTCCACTTATGCTATAACGAAAGGGGCCAATGGGTCCAGACGTTCCATGGTGGAGTAACTGACCAAACAAAACAAGTGACAAGGACCTATTTCAACGTGGATCATGCGTAACTATCGCGGTTAGACCATCCCAGACGACAGATAGTCAACTTCCACAGATTACCATGATATTACGAAAAGATCTCAACGTCTTCACAAGTAACCCATATAAAAAAGACTGTTCCATTAGAAAAATTTCACTATTGTGTGAATTGCTAATAAAACCAGTCTACCCTCGCCTGAGATCGATTAACTCAGCCACGTTGTGAAAAGGCCATAAAAATCCCTCGCATCATTGACTGGAACTGGAGTCTTCCCACCCGGTGAGGAGAGGATGGTAATTATATCCAATGTGCTACCGTTGAGGGCGCTAATGGTAGCTCAACGAGACAATAGATGGGTGTTTCTAATACAAAGCTATCTCAGTGCTCAATTACCAAGACAGTTCAAATATGTTTTTAAAGAAATCTCGTGTGGGTTGGCTTCTGGTGAATGTCAACATAAATGAATCTTGCCAGGACATGAAAGGCCAAGTTCCACAGAACTGGCCGAATGGAAATACGAGGATTTGGTTGTAAAAATGTCAATATACCACGAGAATTTGAGGAGCACTTGGCACAGGGACAGCCATCTGTAAACGCTAAAACTTCCTCCTCCGAACTTCACTGTTGGGGCTGCTACTGCGACGGATATGGATCACGATACAAAGCATCTTTGTATCGTGACCTTTCGCTGCAGAAGCCCCTGTTTCCAACTCCACAAATGATGGCAAACACTTCTTACACTTTGGACAAGTCTGTTGATATTTGTAGCTCTGATATTTGTAGAAATGTTGGGAAGGATAATGTTAGGGAGGTCTGATTTAATCGATTCCTTTGCGTTTATTGTCATTGTACGACTTCCCTCCTTTTTCAGCTCCTTCCAGCGAATCTGAAACGATCTAGTGTAGCTGCCACCGAAAAACACCTTCCACTGAAGTCCAAAATCCTTTTGAAACCTCACAAAAGGGTTCCTGCTCTCTCTAACTGGATTCATCTGCAGATATCACTTTCTATATTGGAAGGTGCTTCTGAATTCAGGAAATCGAACGTTGTACAGTGCATCAAAGAAAGGTGATATGGAGTACATATATTTGCACGGATTTCATACAAATACCATACATTGTATCTTGTTTGTAATCGGTGCAGGTATTTGGATTTCTCAAGATATGAGACAGGAATTCTTGGCAGCAAATCTCTTTGTTTATTCCTGTGATTCCAGCATGCCCAGGTATCCAACAGATGGGGGTCAAGCCATTTTAATACACGTTCTCTGCTTGAGGCCTATACAGGAGATTGATTGATTGATTGATCAATAAAACTTTGAGGGCGGTTTGAAAATGCAATTTCATCAACATACAATATGTTTTGATTGTCTCAAGAATACATTAATTGAATTGATCTTGATGGCAAACATTCGAAATACATGGTAACATTACTGGTCCATGGTAACAGTACTGGATTTTTAATTATCTCTTTCAGAGTTTGTTTGCTTCATTGGCTGCTGTGCAGTGTTTTTATCTTGCAGTATTGTGACTTGCAACGTTGTCCCACAACGTTGCAAGTCACATGACCACAGTTGTGGATATAAATGCAGCAGAACAACCTTTCTAGTATCAGTTAAGCGTACAAACCGTAGCAAGAATGGGGGAAAGGAGTGATCTGAAGGATTTCGAACGGCAAGACGTACTGGACAAAGCATCTCTGAAACGGCAGTTCTCCTGAACTTTTCATACACCACAGTTTCAAGGGTGTATCGAGAATTCGAACAGAAAACGTCCTCTCAACGGCACTCCTGTGGAAGAAAATCGCTTGTTGATGAGAGAGTGTAGAGTGTATTTAGTGTCAAGCGGCACCAGGGGTTTCCCCCATCTCCGCGTTGCTTTCATTGTAGGTGTGCCAGTTCACTGGAAAGGCCAGAGATTTAAAAGTGTGTGGATATTGTATATGTATAGTGCTATGTACCGTTGTTCTTCTGGCCATTTAGCCGCTGGACCCCTGCTGAGGCCCAACGTTGTCCACACTCAGCCCCGTGGAGGCAGGCCAGGTATATCAGCATTATAACTAATTACTCTGGCAGGTCCTGCCACCTAATTTCCTGAGATTTCAGTGGCTAGGACCTAAAAAAAAAAAAAAAAAAAATTTTTGATCTTTCGGGTGGGGGGCCGTTAAGAGCGCTAGGATTTGAAAGGCCGAAACTATTGGCAAACAGTAATTTGGACATGATTAAATTTGGACGTGTAGGGCAATCGCTTGTGTACAGATAGAGTAGGGGAGGGAGACTGAAGACTGGAGGGGAGAGACAGAAATATGGAGTCAATAGGGAAGGCGACTCCAATAGGTGTCAGTGGGGCATGCCCATGCCCCACCAGAAGGAAAAATGGGGGTGGCGAGGAAGGGAGGAGACAATAGGACAGGCACCTCCCCCCCCTGCCAGGGAAGTGGAGTGGAAAGAAAGCCAGGAAAGAGTGCCCAGCTCGGTCGCCAGTTGGCGCACTGGCAGCAAATCTGCTGTTCAAGGTGGGGAAAAAGATATGGGTCCAACGAAGCAGTCGGAACCAGTTCCCCGATGTCATTCATTGGCTATGTGTTCATCCAGGTAAGTTGAGGTCAGTCACATTTATGGGTTATATACACGACCAGGGTAGTCTCGTGGAGTGTCTCTTTTGCATCCCGGATGGGTCTGGTCCGTTGATCCTGTTTCCATCATCAGGAAGGGTGGTCTAGTGCTGCATATAGTGCGGTGTTGTGGAAGTTTAATGTCTGCTACAAGGCATACTGTGCCCTTAGTTCCTGATCGCAGAACAGGTTCTTCTTCTGGCAAAGAGTTCCTGTGCAAATCTGGTGAGGTTCTTATATTCTTCGCTTGTGTCCAAGAGATGATGCTCCTGGCCTCGCGGCACGTAGGTCAATCTTGTTATTAGATTTCCACGTAGGTCCTCGTAGTTTGTACATTCGTGCATGAGGTGGGTCCAGCTTTCCGGTTGGCCACATGAACAGTTGGGGTCTTGGAGGAGGCCCAGAGATGTTAGTTTCTCGTTGAAGGGGCCGTGACCCGTCAATAAGTAGGTGGCATATAGGCCTGGGTGGAACCATACAGGTAGTTTTGGGAAAAACCTGTCTACATCAGGTATGAAGTGTCGTGTCACCTCTCCTTTGGTTGAGTCTGTCCACCTGTTTTGCCATTCGTGTTTCAAGTGTGCCAAGAGCCGAGCCTTTTCCATTTTTATATTGTGTGTGGGTTCAATCGTAAAGTCCGAGTAGGTCACAGAGATTCCTTTTGATATGTACTATGCTAGTCCGCATCTGATCACTTCGAGATCCAGGGGTAAGGATCCAGTAAGAACCTGGAGCGCCTCCGTGCTCACAGTATTGCAGGCTCGGGTTGTTTTGAGCAATATTGTTCGTTGTGTTGAGTCCAGTATTCTTTTGTTGGTGGTCAGTCTGGTTCTATGGTACCATATTGGTGCGCCGTATGTGATCGCTGGGAGAAAAGTAGTCTTGTAGTATAGCAACATGGTTGCTATACTACAAGACTACATGGTTGCTATACTTGTTGATGAGAGAGGTCAGAGGAGGATGGCTAGATTTGTGCAAGTAAATAGATGGGCCACTATGTCGCACATGACGTCAGAATACAACCTTGGCGCGCAGAACAAAATATCTCAATGGACGACAAGTCGCACTTTGTCGCGAATAGACTACAACAGCCGACGGCCACATTGCGTACCTTTGTTATCAATGAAGAACCAGAGGGCACAGCAACACCAGCACTGGATTATCGAACATCGGAAAACAGTTGCTTGGTCAGATGAGTCGAAGTTCCTGGTGCATCATGTTGATGGAAGGCTCAGAATTTAGCGAAAACAACATGAATCCATGGACCCGTCATGACTGACGACTAATGTGCAAGGTCGTGGATGCAGTTCTATGGTGTGGGAAATGTTTTCTTGGCACACGTTGGGTCCATTGTTACCCATAGATTCACGTCTGAATGTCACATCGTACCTAAACATCGTTGCTGACCAAGTGCATCCGTTCATGTTGACAATTTATTCTCAGTCAGATGGTTACTTCCAGCAGAATGGTTCCAGGAACATGACAATGACTTTGCTGCAGTGGCCCGCTCAGTATTGTAGACTACTGGTGACGTCATCATGTGGGTCATATCTGAATTAAATAAAATATTGTTAATAATTTCCAATTTATACGTTTCAGATGAAGAATTAATATTTCCTTCTTATTTTAAATATAATTATTTTCTTTTGGGGAGTTATAGAAGGGATTGGGAGGTGAATAGCAATATCCAGCCCATGAAAATACAGAGCTCGACAAAATTAATAGAACAAATTCATTTTCATGAATATTTTAATCGCAATATCCAATAGAAATCGATCTGCGACCTTGCAGAACCGCATATTATGCAAATTATTATTCATGACTATAAAAACAAGTGTGGCGACCTCATCTTTGGTTTTCTCAGTGGAATAGCCAAATCTTCAATACTGAGAATGGCAACTCACAGTCGTACAGATAATTCTTTGAGATAGAGCCACGTTGGACGTTGCTCCAACTCAAAGAGCTTCTGTTAGAGCTGTGTGTCTCTAACAGAACACGGAACCCTACGATGTCCTGTCTTCAACTGTCTCTGGAGGTTGCTGAGTCCGCAGATGAAAACATTTCCAACCGGACTGTGTTCAAGAAGGTTCAATTCAAGTGGACTCGACGGAAGAAGCCAATGGTTTGTAACCTATTAACCCCAAATTACTGCACAGCATGTAGAAACTGATGCCACAAGGTGACTGGATATCTGACAAATGTGACACAATTCTGTTCCCTGATGACTCCTCTTTTAGCCTACAAACAGATTCAAGACCAGTTTTCAACTGGAGACAGCGAGGAACAGAGTATTATCCATCCAACATCGGAGACACGGACAGTTATGGTGCAGGTGGTGTTTTCGTATGGGGCGGAATAATGATCAACGGCGACACCCCACTTCATGTTCTGATAAGACTACCATAACTGTGCAGAAGTACAAAGAAAAGATCCTCAAATCCTACGTGCACTTTTCCAGGGGGTTCGGTTGGCCCAGAATTTCTTTTCATGCACGACAAGGTTGATGGCTCTTCACCCAAGCCAACAGTTCCTTTCTATTTTCAAGGTTAATAAGGTGTTCGGACCGCAACACGACCATGAAACTCCTCTTGTCTAAGATGAAGTTCCCCCCCATCAAAGTAGCAATGCATGTGAAACCTCCAAAAACCAAGAATACGACAGAAGGAGTGTTGCCCAAGGAGGACGACGGCTAGTGCTGCGCAGTTGCCACGTCATTATCGATCTTATTAATTGCTATCTGTGGCAATCATTCAAAATCGCGAATGGTTTAAGAACTAGACTAATGTTTTCTTAAGAATTTTTTTAAGATTACTTATAAAGAAAATTAGGAGGCTAATAATTATTTTCATTAATATATATTATATATAAAAGTATTTAAAATTCTTAAAAAACTACAATTTATAAAGTATTCTAAACTATTGATGACGTCATCAAGCCGGCCATATCTGGATTAAAAAAAAATATTTCAGATGAAGAATTAATATTTCTTTCTAATTTTAAATATATTTTTTCTTCGTTTTGGGGAACTGTAAAGGGGGGAGAGGAAATGAATATCATTTGTATTACCAATATCCAGCTAGGGAAAATATAGACCTCAACCTTAGGGGAACCCCTGCTCTTGGAAAAAAAAATTGAGATAACTAACCCCGCACGAAGTTGCAAAGAGAGGTTCAGTAAAAAATGTTTAATAAAAAGAACCAGAATTACAGATATCTTTAAAATTTCCTAATGTCCATGCCGTGTCATATGCTTTTTCAATATCAAAGAAAATCGACACCACGTGCTCGCGTGTAAAGGAGATCATCTCGTACAGATGTGTCCATTCTTATTATATGATTGGATGTTGATCCGTTCCTCTGGAAGCCATATTGCACCTTGGAAAGGAAGTCATTTGTTTCTATATACCACACGAGGCGGGCATTGATCATCCTTTCCAGGATCTTGTTGTCCTTATAGTTGTAATTGGGCTTTAGGGCCATCAGCGACTACAGCCATACTGCTCCTGTATACTGTCCGTAAATTGCGAGTGTTCTGAGGTCGAGTTTTGTTTGTTGTACGATAAACCTGAGTTTCCGGTAGAAAAAGCCATGCACCCTCTCCTGAGACCGACTAACTTAGCCACTTTGTGAAAAAGAAACGTAAAAATTTCTCGCGTCATCGACGGACCCAAACTCAAGTCTTTTCCACCCGGTGTGGGGAGGACGAGGATTCTACCAACTGTGCTGCTCAAGAGGATAAAAAAAGGTTAAGAAAGACCGGGTCATTGTTTTCCAGCATACGCTGCATAGTTGAATTCCTTTCCTTCGTGTCAACACTACCCCACAAAGTACTATTTCCAAGGAAATCGCATAATAATAGAAAAAGGGACGGCAATTGGCTAATGAAATTATCAAGATCTGCATGGGAGATATCGTTCCCAAGTGGCAAATAGATGGAACAAACAATTGGTATTCTAATTGCTACTACCTCTAAGTTGGCGTAGCTTTAAAAGGGGTATTGTTATCCAAATGGATGGAGACTCCTTCGGGGGTCGACCCAACCCCAGTTACCTCTTTATGAATAATTGAACAATTATGCAAGTGAATATCGTTATTTGACTTTAAATAGGTCTTCTGTAAGCAAATGCAGATTGGCTCGTGCTTGCAGAGGAGTGCCTTGATGTCATCCCGATTCTGATGGAATTCCCGGTGATTCCATGGTAAGAATTTAAATGTGGCTATTCTTAAGATATGTTGGGTCCATCATATCGAAGGGCTGAGAGTTTTGCATTCTGAGTCCTCGAAGAAGAGCAGCGTCACTTTTATCTTTTCAACGTTTGCGCTACACAAAACTAGCTCAGCACAGCACTCATTTTTACCATTTTACTCTCTGAAATATAGTAAAAATCAGTTTAACTTGGCGGAGTTGAACTAATGTTTGGGGGACTCCTACATAGGACACAACGAACATGTCCACATGTCATATTTAGAAGCCTTAAATTTTAGTATTCTTTTTCGGACCATGTACAATCGATAGAAGTCTTTTTTGAAGCACCATGACCTTGCTCGAATTGTTAACCACCCTTCTCACCCAGCAGCGATCTTTTACCTCTTCCCTTGGATAGCTTCGTCATTGCCATTTATGAAAATTAGAAATAGGACGGAATCCAACACCGAACCCTGAGGAATTTTATTTGTTACGATCGTCCATCCCGAAGATCGGCCATTTATGATAACCCTCTGTTTCCTCTCTTATAGCCAACCTCCGATTGTTCCTCTCTTTTTTTGCAGGTAATTTTGATGTTGTATCATCATTCTATTGGCCAAGTGCTATCGCCGTAGAGATCCTTTTTATTCACTGAACTCGAATTTGGACTTCTTGTTTTGCCTCAGAGCAGTTCATTCTTGAGAGACCGAGTACTTTATCAACTGGTATGATTCTTGGTCGTCCTCTGCTTCTTTTCCCCTCAAGCTATCCTTCTATGTTTAATGCCCAATCATTATGTCTTCATAGATATCCTAGGAACCGGATCTTCCTCTTTTTTTATGATTTTCTTGATTATTCTTTGTTCATCAGCTACTCTGCAGGCCCCTTAAATCGTCTTTTTGTCTGATTTTCTTCAATGTTCTCCAGCAGAACATTTAAAATGCTTCAATCTTCACGAATATCTTCCTCTTGTCTTTGTTTATCTTTTTTGCAATAAATGATTGCAATTCTTCTTTTTATTTCTAAATAGCTTATGCCATCCTCTTGTTTGTTGCTTCTAAGATATACAAACGAACTTATTGTTCAATTTTCTTGTTATCTATTTCCGCCTTGTCTGGTTTTCTTTGACTTTCTTTTCCGGCCACCATTATTTTTGTCTTTTTTTGTGTTCATTTTGAATCCATATTCTAAGAAAACTTCTTCCATTGTGTTTTTCAACTGTGCTTCATTTTCCATGCTTTTCATTGGGGAACTCATTTAGAGCTCTTCTATATTCTAATTCTAGTAAGTCTAGCCTCAAACAGTCCTCTTTTGCTTTATGTTTGGCCTCTAAGGCCTCCTCACTTATTTGGTTTCCATCCTAGAGGTGTTCCAGGTGCTCTTTCCATCTTATTTCCATGTCCCTCTTTCTAATCTTTATCTCTTATTGCTGCTTTTGGGTTTAGGGTCTCGAGTGTATGTGGCAATCATCTTGATTGGTATGTCAGTTTTTCCATTTTAAGGTGTGTTTCGCAGTCATACTCCATCCGATAATTGCGAATATATTCTCTTAGAATTAGCGTACAAATTGGAATCACGTGATTGTTCAGTTTGTTCCTTTCACTCAATTAAACCGCGTCTATTCATAACAGCCATTCTGCTTTCCAAGCAAATATTGTCACAGTTTCTGGTTACAGAAGCACAAAAGTCAGAGCTGGATTCCATCTTCACATATTGTTTACCATTCCATCTACTTGGATTGGAAGAATACTGAATCAAAGATAACGAGGGATTTAAGCGTAGCTCCATTATCTTTTTCTTGAACTCTAAGTATCATCCAACATTCTCTAATGAATACCATCTCTTTGACAGTTTAGAAAATTAAGTTACAGATGATAACTTAATGCAGTAATTAACAAATCCCTGAGGAAAAGTAAACTTTATAGAGTCCAGTCTACTCCTGTTTCCATGTAAATTACGTAGAGTGTCCTCTGTCTCCACAGCTGGACGGAGTATTCCATGTGTGGTCACAATTGCCTTACTCATAGTAGGATTAGGACCTCCCTACATCTACTATTGTCCTATAAATTGTGGATAGGACACTAGAGTCCTCTCTTTAAATATTAGATTAATCTGAAGAGTGACCATCAATCACAACCCTCTGTTCCCATGGTGCGCAGCCATCGAGGATCCATCTTAGCATCTTACCAGTGATCAGAACACGTTCCATCTAATAGGATAGTTTCTCGTGAGGGACAGAGTCAATATCGTTCCTAAAATCAGAATAAAAACGTTTGAATATCGAAATCATGTTTAATTGAACAGTTTAAAAATACGACACAGTTACTCACACGAAGTGGACCCTACATCCAGCTCGATAGAGTAACTGTGTCAAATTGCTAGCCAGATTAGTTATTCATTATTTTCCCTAACATGCATTTAGGGCTGAAGCCTCAAGCTGCGAGCAAATTTAGACTATGTGTATGTTAAGTGCAAAAGCAGCATTAAAACACAGCCATTTCTGAATAAACAGAATATTTATAAAAAAGAGGCATCGTTTTAAGTTATATCTTATATTGTGAATACCTTCACAACGAGTTGCCTTGATATTGCACTACTTCGAATAAAGCAGAAGACTAATGTTACTTATTCTCACACAATCTACGCGCGACATTTTTATTCTTTTTTTTTACAAATAGGGAGATATAATGACACATTTTTTTTGTGAAAAAATTTGAATATTGCAAAGAAAATATAACACGAACTATTTCCCACATCACACATAATAAAAACTATCGGCAAACATTGGACAATATAAAAAATATTACAGAAAAAACAAACTGTTCTAGAAAAGGTACGCAAAATTCATTCACAGATTACACGAAAAAATTATTCCAGAAATATTGAAGAGAAATTTATTCTAAAAATTGCCAATTTACTTCTTTGTTAATATTTGTTGTCGAGCGTTGCTCGATAGCTGAGCGATGATTATAGAGAAATGATTTGATGTAGATCCCGATCAAAGTGAAGCCAGGTTTTCCGTTTAGATGTCTTAATCTATAACCTGTTTAATTGTCAACATTATTCATTCATTCATTCACTCAATTCTATTCATTACGCTGAAAGCTACCTATGGTAGATACATGCTGGTCTGTAATCCCCTTTTTCAAGGAAACTCACCGCCAACTGTGGTCGTCACGAGCGCTAGAAACTCTGTAGAGTATCAAAAAATCTGTGGTGAACTTGTTTGCATCATCAGCAAGTCTTTTCAGTGGGCAGTTTTTCCAATGGTTGTCTCTCAGCCGATACTATGTTTATCAAACCAATTTTTACTCGAAAATAGGATTCCAAGAGACCTGTCCCAATGACTTTCTTTGGAGTTGGGGCAAACGGGACGTGAGGCTGAAGAGTCGGCTTGTGTATGCTCCTTGGAACCACAAATAGGACAAATGGCATCCTCTCTACATGCTTACTGGGAGTGTACATATTCTTTACATTTAAAACGACGAATGGGATTAGGGATATAAGGCCGAATTCGGCAATTTAAATAGCCAACTTTAACTGAGAATGGTAATTCTGGGGAGCTGAAAGTTAAAATTATGGATCGAGTTGCAATGAGATTTCCATCTTTTTTAGTCACTATACATTTTGCACTAATTACTTTTTGATTGTTCAGTTCCTGCACTAATTCCTCTTCAGATACTGTAATCAAGTCCCACTCGATGATGACACCTTTGGACGAATTTAACGTATTGTGGGGAGTGATAGATACCGGCAACCCAGCAAGTGATGTTGTTTTGAGCAGCCACTCTGAATGTTTTGAGGTAGTTGTCTCAATCAGAAGGTCTCCGGATTGCAGTCGTTTAACAATTTTTTGTGTTCCAGCAATAGATTTCAAATATCTTCGAATAACAAAAGGTGATAACTTTCCGACACAGGCTGGTTGGAGAGAGAGAGAGAGAGTATCACCAGGAAGTTTGGCATCTCATTGCACTGCACTTCTCTTCGAAGCCTTTCAGGTTGATTCAAGTCCTCGTCATTCGGTTTGTCTGGCCTGAAGTTTGAAAGCTGTAGAGGAAACAACATGTGTTACTCGAGTGAAACTATTGTCGAACATCATATTAGCTTTCTCTCTTTTAAAATCCTCTCTCTCTCTCTCTCTCTCTCTCTCTCTAGATATTCGTTTAGTGCTTTTGAATGTTCCAGCAAACAGTCTTTGGGATTTCTTAAGACCTTAAACCATGATCTGTTTCTGACACAAATCATCTCTTTCATTATTGCACTTTCTAACATTGGTTCATTCTTAGCTTTGTGATGAGCTAGTAAAATCTTATGTTTCAATAAAATAACTCTTCTTTTGGTTACAAGTCAAAGTCCTCTTCTGTCTGTCCATGCCATTATGACGTGGGCACGTAATTTTGAACATTTTACTTCCAATTACTTCCTATTCACCAGAAAAGGTTCCAACTGTCAGAACCGCTCTTCTGCAGAGTCCAAAGCGTTCTACACGTTCGGCTAGCACTATAGCTGAAATTGAACAACAGGAACGTGTGATAAATGTTGCACCAGGACTTAAATTCCAGCATTATAAGGTACAGGTATTGCAAGAATTAAAAAAAAATCGCAATCTGCTTACTCAAAAAAAAGGAGTCAAGACATGCTAATCGAAATGGATCATGAAGAAGACTTTATTCACAATCTATGGACATCTGATGAAGTTCACTTCCATCTAAAATGTTGTAAAGGAGCAAAACTTTCATTATTGGTCAGATGAAAACCTCCAAATTTACCAACAACCATCTCAGAGTGAGATAAGAATGTGATATGCGACTTCATCTCACGGTCCAATATTGGCCCATAATTTTTTGAAGATCATAATGGAAGGTTAATAACTGTGACATCAGGCTTCTATGTTAAAATGATTGCAGTTTTTTTGCTGATGAACTAAGGTAGGTGTCCTCAAGTTATTGAAGCCAATCGGTTTCAATAAGATGCCCGACACCTTATGGCTACTTTCTCATGACCATCTCCATTAATGGTAACATTTCTTGACCGCCAAGGTCTCCAGACCTGTCAGCAAGTGACTTTTTTTATGGGAGCACTTAAAAAACAGCGTGTACTCTCATCACCCGCGTAATAGTACCTAAACTTTAAGATTAACAGAGCTGAAGGATTACAGGGTGGATTAGATTCTAACTGCTTCTATTGTGGTCTGCTTACATACGAGATCTAACTTGAAATAAGAGAAGGCCATCATCATAATTATACACTTACTGAATCATAAGTAAAATTCTTCGATAAACTGAAGAATGACAACTGACCATCACAAGCCATGTAGTAGAAAACTTTGATTCAACTTTCACTGTTGATCAACTGTCATTGATCAACAGTGAAAGTTGCATCAACGTTGTTTAACAGTTGATCGATGATGGAAGATACTGACTTCGAAATTTAACTGTGATTTCGTGATCCATTGCAGCAGGAAATGTAAAAAGCTCCACAGATTGTATTATTTCAAATATTCAAATTGTCAAACCCGAAATTCAAGTTGGAGGCACAACTTGGAGTTGGGAGGCCAGTAGAGGCTTCTCTCAATTGCATCATGGGTTCGGTTAAAGTTAAAATAGCCAATAATCACTTTAGAAAAAGCGTAATACATCTTACCACGGGTTATACTTCTAAGGGTATTTCTCGTGTTCTGCATTCGTTCTCTCCTGTTCCGTAGCTTCATAAGTTCACAATACCCATTGTCTCCGAATTCAAAGGAAGTTAATTTAAAATCCCAAGAAGCAGACAATTACAGAAGCAGAGTGTATCATCGACTGAGTTACTTGTTCATGCATATTGTTAGATGGTTACCATTATGATAAGTATTGCTAATTAAGAAGATTTCCCAGTATTCAAGACAGCCCTGGACAGAGGAGAATTTAAATATTTGCTCTACAATTGGAGTGCATTGAAGGATGTTTGCTGTACATAACTACCGAAGTTCTCTGTTTACCATTTAATAATTTCTAATCCTACAATAATTGCGATGACTCTGCTATAATTTAGAAGTTAATTACCAGAAGGCTTGTTAATAATTAATTTTCTCCACTGCTTCCAGTCAAAGTTTCACTGATTACTTCTGCCAGCATGGAACCTCTGTGGTGTCAATTAGTTGAAAGCAAAGGTATAATGAGAGTGGGATTAGTCTACAGACCGGAAGATTGTGAGGAGTATGACCAGAGTCTTTATGTGCAGATTGAATGGGCAAGCAGGCGCGAATATCTATCGTGGGTGACTTCAATCTGCCCAGATTGAACGAGCATAGAATCTGTACTCGAAACTACTAGGTGGGGTGAGAACATTCTGGATCTCATCGTTACTAAGGGAGGAACCATTGCCAGGAAGTGATCACGCAATCGACAGTTGGAAGATGGAGAAAGACGCGAAAGACGTGGCAGTAGTTACAGATAAAGGCACGAGGTTTTAACTTCAGAATGGGGGACAGTTTAAGGTACTATATGGCGTCTTATGGGAAAGTTACAGAGCAATGAAATTCACTGAAGACTAGAAAAGCTACAAGCTCATCTGTAACTGTACCACAAAGAAGGTTAAGGAGGTGAAGGCTGAATGTGAAAAGCACTGGCTAAAAGATCAAAGAATGGGGGACAAGAGTTTTTCGTGTATCTGAATAGAAAGAAGAAGAAAACGAATAAGATTGGACCATTGTATACCTTTTGATATGGGGAACCCAGCTGTTGTCGCAGATGAATTGAATAGGTACTTTGCATCTGTCTTTATTGGCGAAAGACCCTTCATGCTGAGAAAAGCTGTGCGAGTGGGAGGACCACTAAGGTAAATTATAAGAGCATCTTTGGACTCGGGAGAGATTTCTTTGTATTGGAGAAGTGATATTGTATGGTCAATACGTGAAGGCAGTTCTAAGAGTGAAGTCGGTATCTACAGACCTGTTAGCCTGACTTCAGCAGTAGGAAAAATGTTTGAAATAGTTATTCAATAGCCAGATGTACAAAGAATTTAGACATATTTTATTTGGATTTTAACTAGGCATTTGACTCTGTCCCTCATGAGATTGCTCACGGGGTTACTGTATAAACTTCTGTCCCTCATGAGGTTACTGTATCAACTGAAATATGTTGAGATTAGTGGAAAGATTCTAAGATGGACTGCACGGTGACTGCAGGGTAGAAGGCAGAGGGTTAATATTAATGAATGTTCTTCAGATTGGTGTAATGTCAGAAGTTCGGTCCTCCAAGGTCGATTGTTGGACCACTGTTTTTTTCTGATTTTCATGAACGACATCGACGAAGGGATAAATGGTGTGATGTCAAAATTTGCAGACGACGCAGAGATTGGGAAAGTCGTTAAGGATCAGTGCCATGCAGCTCTCTTTCAGGGTGATTGGAACTGCCTTCAAGAATGGTGAGAAACGCAGCAGTTTATGTTTTAATGCAGCAAAATACAAAGTCTTACACCTGGGGAACAGCAACCCCAAAATAAATTATACTTGGTGGTGGTTGAATTGAAAACAGCGGAGGAATAAAAGGATGTGCGAATTACGATCCGGACAGATACTAATCTTCCCGAGCAGCGCAAACAGGCAGCCACGAAAGCACATGGTGTTATATCGATGATTTATCAAACAATATCCTTTAGAGAGAGGGAGGTCATAATCCCACTGTATAAACCAATTGTCAGACCGCATTTGGAACACTGTGTTCAACTATAGGGATCCCATCTGAACATAGACATTGAGCTTCTAGAAAGAGTCCTAAGACAGACAACTCGCATGATGAGATCAGAAAAGGCGAAGTACGAGGAAAAACCTGCATATGTGGGCTACAGAACTTGGCAATCAGCCACCTTAGAGTGGACGTGATTGAGGTTTATAAGGCTCTGAGAGGGGTTAGTAAAATGGATGAAGGCGCAATTTTCGCTATTATTAAGAATTCCATAAAAGAGGCCATAAATTCAAATTACAAGGGAAGGGATTTAGCCTAGATTGTAGGAAGTTTTCTTTAAGCCAACGAGTTGTCGATTACTGGAATACGCTGTCTTCGCAGGTAGTTGAAGCTTATAATTTGTATTTTCTTATCTAGTTTTTGTCCGGGCCATTAAAAGCCTGTGACTTCATTACAGAATAACATTTAATCCATTTCAACAGCAATAGGCTGCTATAGTGTCAAAAAGATAAGAGATGGAGCTCTGATAGACATTTTTAGTTACAAAGGGACTGGATGACAAAGGCACTGGATGCAAGAAAACAATTTCAATATCGTATGATTGAGGAAAGGTGTTGATGCTGATGCGCATAAAACGGTAAGTTACTCTCGTGGCTAAAGGTATGGTTGAGTAGGAGAAGACAGAGAGTGGCTTTTAATGAACACTGCGCTTCATGGACTAATGTGATTAGTGGAGTCTTCCCGGGTTCAATAATCAGGGTAAGCTATCACTGAGGGTAGTGAAAATGAAAAAAACCTGGGGATAGTTGTGTAGTCAGATATGAAATTCTCTGATCAGTGCAGACAGTCTGCCAGGAGAGCTCATGGGGTTTTGTCAATGATGTACAGGAATTTTGCTAGCAGAGACAAGGAGTTGATTATCCCCTTCTACAAGACAATGGTCGGGCAGCATCTTTAGTGATGCATACAAATCTGAAGACTACATTTTATGAGTGATGTAGATCAGCTGGAAAGGATGCAGAGAATTGCAACAAGATCGGTGAAGAGAATAGAAGAGTGGTCTTACCAAGAAAGGCTTCAGTCTGCAAATTGCTGCGTTTGAAGACTAGACACCTGCGAGGTGATCTGATTGAGGTGTTCAAGGCTTTGAACAGATTGAACAAGCTGCTCGATGCAGATGGCATTATCTGACACTATGAGGGGGCATATATTCAAACTGAAGAAGGATGATTGCACAGATGAGCAGAAGTTTGCCTTCAGCCAGCGAAGGGTTGATTATTGGAACAAAATTCCATCAGTTGTTGTGGAAATGGGGAGTTTGAATAAATCCCAGAAATAACTAAACAAATTACGGATGGAAACGAATGGGATGGACAAGTGTTGTGTGAGGATTTTCTTTTTTTCGCTGATGCTTGGTAAGCTTGCTTTCTATCACCTACTAATTAAATATAAGCAGACTATGAAGTTAATGTTTGTTTGAATCAATTGTGTAATTCAGAGAAACATGAGATGCACACGTGCGATGACTGTGTCCTATGTGGAGGCGAGCTAGAACAATTTTCTCTCTACCGTTCTGCGCAGAGACTGTCAGGGTTGGATTACAGGCTTTATCTGATACAGCTTGTTTATAACCTGCCCACGACAAGATTATTGTCACTGGGAGAATAACGTATTGCGTATAACTTGCCTGTAGTCTAAATCGGGGACTAAAGGATTGATCTGCAGTTGTGGCGACCTAGTGCAGAGTCAGCCAGTTCGTTAACCTTAATTCCAATGCGGCTTGGCATTCAGCAGAAACGGATGTCGAAGGACCGCTCAGAAAGAGAGATAAGCATCTGCTGGACCCGAGTCAAGTATGGATGAGGATTATACACTGTGCTGCCACTTTATTAGGTACACCCCTGCTGTGCACAAAAATGGTTTGTCCCACAACGTTGGAAGTCACATGACCACAGTTGTGGATATAAATTCAGCAGAACAACGTTTCTAGTATCAGTTAAGCGTACAAACCGTAGCAAGAATGGGGAAAAGGAGTGATCTGAAGGATTTCGAACGGCAAGATGTACTGGACAAAGCATCTCTGAAACGGCAGTTCTCCTGAACTTTTCACGCACCACAATTTCAAGGGTGTATTGAGAATGGTGCAACCAACAGAAAATGTTCTCTCAACGGCACTACTGTGGAAGAAAATTGCTTGTTGATGAGAAAGGTCAGAGGAGGATGGCTAGAATTGCGCAAGCAAACAGACGGGACACAATGTCGCACATCAAGTCAGAATACAACCTTGGTGCGCAGAACAAAATATCTCAATGGACCACTAGTCGCACTTTGTCGCGAATGGGTTACAACAGCCAACGGCCACATCGCGTACCTTTGTTATCAATGAAGAACAAGAGAGCACGCCTCCTGTGGGCACAGCAACACCAGCATGGACTATCGAGGATTGGAAAACAGTTGCTTGGTCTGATGAGTCGAAGTTCCTGATGCATCATGTTGATGGAAGGCTCAGAATTTGGCGAAGACAACATGAATCCATGGACCCGTCATTTCTGAAGACAACTGTGCAAGGTGGTGGGGACATTGTTATGGTGTGGGGTATGTGTTCCTGGCATACGTTGGGTCCATTAATACCCATAGATTCACGTCTGAAATCCATATCGTACCTAAACGTCGTTGCTGACCAAGTGCATCCATTCACGATGACAGTTTATCCTCGGCCAGATGGTTACTTGTTCCAGGAACATGACAATGACTTTTCTTTGCTGCAGTGGCCCGCTCAGATCCCCGGATCTTAATGCTATTGAACATCTTTGGGATGAGCTAAAAGGTCTGTTCGTTGCAGGCCTACACCTCCGTCGAATCTCAAGGAACTGCGTGATACACTCATGTCTGCATTGCACCCCATTCCTGCACAACGTTTTCAGCATCTTGTTTAATCCATGTCTAGACGAATTCAGGCTGTTTTGAAGGCTAAAGGAGGCTCAACACGCTACTAGGTAGGTGTACCTAACAAAGTGGCAGCACAGTGTATCTCATCGCTGAAAAGCCTGAAGTATACTAAAAGAGTCAATATACCGTACACCTTTGGTAATTTTTGGTTTGAAGTTTTGTTGTGTGGAGTGGTCCTGGGCTAATTGTATAGTATAGTATAAAACTTAGCTGTGTATACACTGCATTCGTGTGGAAGCTTCGTAGATATAGTATTTTTTCGGAAGATGGCGCAGATCCAACAGATGACTCTTACTTCAAGTCATCAGTAAAGATTGACAAGAAATCACATTACTCGACTCGATGGGCAGCACAGATTTATTGGTAGACAAAAGATGGGGCGATGGCCTTACCCTAATTCTTAATGGAGAAGTCATATGATAGTATGAGAGCAAGCCAGGGTGGAAGTAGTTGCTTCGTTTACTGGGAGGCACTGTTTACCGATTCCAGAGGGACGATTGCCAGTCTGACGTATGTTACAGAGTTCTCCATAGTGGAAGGGTTGTTTGGCAAGGATTTTATAATAAAAGTGTATTTAATGACAATTGCATTCTTCGGAGGGACATTGGTAGTGGTGGGGTTTTCTAAATGCTTTAATAGTAATGCAGATGTCTTGATGGTGAACTTAGTCTAGCCATAGAAGTACGCTGTTTCTAGAAGACGCATACTCTTGGGACACATAATATAATCTAGATCGGTATTTTTGTATATGGACGATAGGGACGGAGCAAAGTATAACGGTCTGCTCCCCATTTATTGGAGTAGATGGTACGTAGGAAGTTTAATCCCCTCGCGCACTTTGTGGGTAGTTGACGGATATACGGTACAAATGTCAACTTATTACCAAATACAAATCGGAAGAATTTTGTCTCGGGTGCTGCTGGAATGATATTTTGTTGGGGCCCAAGTTCTGGTTCAGAAACAAGATTCCTTTTGGGACAAAAGTTTACGCAGATGAGGCGAAAACCTGAAACCATTAGCCATTAGCCAAGAGCCAAAATGGTCAATGGCGTGCTGCAATTGTCTTTCGTCAACCGACTTGCTTCATTGCGAAAAGATAGTAAAGTCATCAACGAAGAGGGCATTGTTTCCCGTTGGAGAAGTTGTTCAATAATAGAATTAACTTTGACAGCAAAAAGCGTAACACTTAGAGCTGAACCTTAGGGGATCCCTTTCTCTTAGATAAAAAAAAAATGACATAACGAACCCCGCAAGAAGTTGGAATGAGCGGTTAAATAAAAAACGTTTAATAAAAAGGACCAGAGGACCAGAATTACAGATATCTTTTAAATTTCCTAATGTCCAAGCCGTGCCATATGCTTTTTCCACATCAAAGAAAATCGACACCAGATGCTCGCGTGTAAAGGAGAGCATCTCGTATGGAGGTGTCCATTCTTATTATATGATTGGGTGTTGATCCGTTCCTTTGGAAGCCATATTGTACCTTGGAAAGGGAGTCATTTGTTTCTAGATACCACACGAGGCGGGCATTGATCATCCTTTCCTGCATCTTGTTGTCGTTATAGTTGTAATTGGGCTTTAGGGGCATCAGCGACTACGGTCATATTGCTGCTGTATACTGTCCTCTGGAAATGCTAACCCTTGGGGTCTTCTATACAAGATTGTAAGAGGAAAAACCTCTAGTTCTAACATATTTGGCTCAATTGTGGCAGACTCCGTGGAAACACTGAACTGGCATGATTCTACAAATGCAATCTTAGATGCTCTTTTTCCGTTGGATGATCCTACCTCAGACTTACCTATTCACTCTAAAATCCGATCAGACAATGAATTTTATGTGTCCTCAACAACCACCGAACCTTTTACGTTGGATGAATTGCAGGCTGTCTCCCATAAAGTTAATGTTCAGAAGTGCCCAGGACTAGATCTTATAGAAAACATTTTTATCATCAGAGTCTTGAAATTAAAACCTTACGTTCTTCTAAACTTATTCAACAGAAGCCTTCAGGAAGAAACTTTTCCGGAAATTTGGATGGTCACTCTAGTTAAGTTGATCAGAAAGCCGGATAAGCCTCCTGGAGTGGCTAGATCGTACAGGCCGATCGCTCTGCTGGCTAATTTGGGTAAATTGCTAGAGCGACTAATGGCCATTAGATTGAATACCCTACTGGTAGAACAGGATCTGCTTTCAAGAAGTCAATATGGGTTCTGTCCCGGACGTTCCTGCGAGGATGCTCTTGTGGACTTTGTCTCTTCAGTTCAAAACTCGGTACATAAATATACCCTGGCCGTTTTCATCGACTTCGAGGGTGCCTTCGACTCCCTTTGGTGGGAGAGCGTCCTGGAGCGTCTGCGATCGGCTAGGTGCTCCAACCACCTTTACCTTTTAATCCGCAATTACTTTGCCAATAGAACCATAATAGTCAAGGCTAAACATAGCCAAGTATCAAGATCAGTATCTAGAGGGCTCTACATTGGGTCCTTTTACATGGAACATGGTGCTGCAGCAGTGGCTCTCCCGATCTTTCGGTAACGTCAAAATAATAGCGTATGCAGACGATCTCACCATCTTGGTAAATGGTAACTCTAAGGCCGATCTGGAAAATACCGCAAATTTTGTTCTCCGGGATCTCTACGATTGGACTGTGGCCAATAAGCTTAAAATCAGCTTGTCAAAAACAAAGATGATGATTCTTGGATCAAAGTTGGATATCACTCGTCCTCCGTTGGTCAAGATCAACAACATTCGTCTCCCCATAGTTAAAGAGTACAAGGTTCTAGGAGTGGTAATTGATTCCAGTCTCAATTTTATTCCTCATTTGACAAACTTATCATCTAAAATACGTAGATTTACTGGTGCAATTGTTAGGGTGTCCCGTGTTGAATGGGGGCTCTCCAGAAAAACTTTAAGGATTTATTACAATGCAGTTTTCCTCCCTCTCATCACGTATGCTGCCGGTGCATGGTTTCACAGGGCACGGCTCAAACACTTCATTACAAAACTCGCCTCATTGCAGAGAACCATTTTGCGGTGTTTAGTTAAGGCATGCAGGACAGTCTCGACCCAAGCTCTGCAAGTACTAGCCGGAACATTACCTTTAGACTTGCAAGTTACTTATAGAGGCATTTTATACAGACTGAAAAGGCAGATTGAGACCGAATTTCTTGGAATAACCATCAACCTTCAAGATGATGCTAAAAGAGAAAGAAGGAGACTGTGGAACGAGTTAGTAAACATTTGGCAGTCTCGATGGGATACAGCTCCCGTTGGTGCAACAACGAGAAAATTTATACCACAAGTTTCATTTCTCCTCGATAAACGTGTTCGATTGTGGTTCTGCATGGACATATTCACGTCGTACCTGTTGACAGGACATGGATCGATGAACCAGAGTCTTCTTAGGTTCAATTTATCACAAACAGACCTCTGTTCGTGTGGATCACCAGAGAGTTGGGATCACATCCTGTTTCATTGCTCCCTGTATGACGATCTCAGACTTCCTCTTCAAGCACTTACTAATTTTCAATCAGGACAGGAGTCATCTCTGCTTCAAAGCTCGGGGTCATTTCAGATTCTTCAGGCTTTCGCTCCAGGCGTATTTCTTCGAAGGCGTTCAGTGTCGACAGTGTTATTTGCCTTTAAATAGGTCTTCTGTAATCAAAAGCAGATTGGCTCGTGCTTGCAGAGGAGTGCCTTGATGTCATCACGATTCTGATGGAATCCACGGTGATTCCATTGTAAGAATTTAAATGTGACTATTCTTAAGACATGTTGGGTCCATCATATCGAAGAGATGAGACTTTTGTTTTCTGAGTCCTCGAAGAACAGCACGGTCACTTTTATCTTTTCAATGTCGCTTCCAACCTCCGATTCTTCCTTTTTTTTTTTTTTTGCGGGTAATTTTGATGTTGTATCATCACTATGAAGAACGAATTAAGGAATTTAACAGTTTATGATTGAATTGCACTTCACAAATGGTTGTTACCTTACTTTACAAACAGCCCTTATTAACAAACATACTTTTCATGAATAAAATAGACGGAGGTTGGAATGTTATTTTTGTATTTCACCTTCACTCACAAAAAAGAAAATCCGTGAATTTCACTTATTTAAAATATAATTTTATTTAATTTTTTTAAAAAAATTAAATAGCTTAAAAAAGTATTATGAAACTTTATAAAATGTTTAATAGGTAATTTATAATATTTTTAAAAATTAAGGTATGATTCCTCATGTCCTTAATTGCCTAGGAGAAAATCAAAATGCTTAAAAATCGCGAGTCACATTTTTTGAACAACTTCTCCTGGGATGTCCTTTTATAACAGGATTCCATTTGAATAACGTACCATATCGACCATCCCTTGTGCATGTTGATCAACTTCCAGTCTGTTTCATCATTTTCGTATACACTCAAAATGTACTGCTCGCTGTGGTGGACTGGGGCCCCCCGCAGCGCAGGCCTCAATCTTAGAGATTCTCTGGGTTGAATTGGATGATAAATGTCGTGTGCATATGCAGGTGTTCTGATATTTATGGCAGGTCAATGTACATTGGCACCCGAAAGAAAGAAACTCCTCTGACCGTTTGGTCGTCCCGGAGTATAAACAGAAAATTTATTTATTTATTTAAACATTTTTTAAATTATATCACGTGACTGACTCATCTTTGCATTAACCAATCAGATTCCTTCCCCATTAATATGAGTACAAGCGCAGTACAAAATAACTATAATGGAAAGAAAACGCGCATATTACACATTAAAATTTCTTATTAATTTCTACCTGTCGGAGTTATTTAAAATAACTAATGGTGTTTGAGTTTAATTAATGTTTTTATAAGAACTGTTTTGTGATATTAATAAGCTGAATTAATTTTTCCGATATTTATGTTTATAAATGTATGTTATATATAAGAATCTTTAAAAGTCTTATAAAATTACAATTTATAAAGTATTGTAGACTACTGGTGACGTCATCAGGTGGGCCATATCTTAATTAAATAAAATATTTTTAAGAATTTCCAATTTATACGTTTCAGATGAAGAATTAATATTTCCTTCTTATTTTAAATATAATTATTTTCTTTTGGGGAGTTATAAAGGGGATTGGGAAGTGAATAGCAATATCCAGCCCATGAAAATACAGAGCTCGACAAAATTAATAGAACAAATTCATTTTCATGAATATTTTAATCGCAGCATCCAATAGAAATCGATCTGCGACCTTGCAGAACCGCACATTATGCAAATTATTATTCATGACTATAAAAATAAGTGTGGCGACCTGATCTTTGGTTTTCTCAGTGGAATAGCCAAATCTTCAATACTGAGAATGGCAACTCACAGTCGTTCAGATGATTCTTTGAGATGGAGCAACGTTGGACGTTGCTCCAACTCAAAGAGTTTCTGTTAGAGCTGTGTGGCTCTAACAGAACACGGAACCCTACGATTTTCTGTCCTCAACTGTGTCTTGAGGTTGCTGAGTCCGCAGGTGAAAACATTTCCAACCGGACTGTGTTCAAGAAGGTTCAATTCAAGTGGACTCGACGGAAGAAGCCAATGGTTTGTAACCTATTAACCCCAAATTACTGCACAGCATGTAGAAACTGATGCCACAAGGTGACTGGATATCTGACAAATGTGACACAATTCTGTTCTCTGATGAGTCCTCTTTTAGCCTACAAACAGATTCAACACCAGTTTTCATCTGGAGACAGCGACGAACACACTATCATCCATCCAACATCGGAGAAAGGGACACTTATGGTGGAGGTGGTGTTCTCGTATGGGGCGGAATAATGATCAAAGGCGTCACCCCACTTCATGTTCTGATAAGACTACCATTACTGTGCAGAAGTACAAAGAAAAGATCCTCAAATCCTACGTGCACTTTTCCAGGGGGTTTGGTTGGCCCAGGTTTTCTTTTCATGCACGACAAGGTTGATGGGTTTTCACCCGAGCCAACAGTTCCTTTCTATCTTCAAGGTTAATAAGGTGTTTGGACCGTAACACGACCATGAGGCTCTTCTTGTTTAAGATGAAGCTCCCCCTATTCACGTAGCAATGTGTGTGACATTAGTTGAGAAACCTTCAAAAACCAAGAATACGACAGGGTAGAAGAAATCGTAGAGGCAAGACGCTAGTGCTGCGCATTTGCCATGCCATTATCTTTCTTATTAATTGCTATCTGTGGCAATCATTCAAAATCACGAATGGTTTTAGAACTAGACTAATGTTTTCTTAAGAATTTTTTTAAGATTACTTATAAACTAAATTAGGAGGCTAATAATTATTTTCATTAATATATATTATATATAAAAGTATTTAAAATTCTTAAAAAAACTACAATTTATAAAGTATTGTAAACTATTGATGATGTCATCAAGCCGGCCATATCTGGATTAAAAAAAAATATTTCAGATGAAGAATTAATATTTCTTTCTAATTTTAAATATATTTTTTCTTCGTTTTGGGGAACTGTAAAGGGGGGAGAGGAGATGAATATCATTTGTATTACCAATATCCAGCTAGGGAAAATATAGACCTCAACCTAAGGGGAACCCCTCCTCTTGGAAAAAAAAAAATTGAGATAACTAACCCCGCACGAAGTTGCAATGAGAGGTTCAGTAAAAAATGTTTAATAAAAAGAACCAGAATTACAGATATCTTTTAAATTTCCTAATGTCCATGCCGTGTCATATGCTTTTTCCATATCAAAGAAAATCGACACCACGTGCTCGCGTGTAAAGGAGATCATCTCGTACAGATGTGTCCATTCTTATTATATGATTGGGTGTTGATCCGTTCCTTTGGAAGCCATATTGTACCTTGGAAAGGGAGTCATTTGTTTCTAGATACCACACGAGGCGGGCATTGATCATCCTTTCCAGGATCTTGTTGTCGTTATAGTTGTAATTGGGCTTTAGGGGCATCAGCGACTACAGCCATGCTGCTCCTGTATACTGTCCGTAAATTCGTGTTCTGAGGTCGACTTTCTGTTTGCTGTACGATAAACCTGAGTTTCCGGTAGAAAAAGCCATGCACCCTCTCCTGAGACCGACTAACTTAGCCACTTTGTGAAAAAGAAACGTAAAAATTTCTCGCGTTATCGACGGGACCCAAACTCAAGTCTTTTTCACCCGGTGTGGGGAGGACGGCGATTCTACCAACTGTGCTGCTCAAGAGGGTGGAAAAAGGTTAAGAAACATTTCTGTACCAACCCTGCTACAGACAGAGTGACCCATGCATCGACACTCACTATCATCCCTCTGTCAAAGTCGATTAACGTTTATCCATCCTAACGTGAATACAGTGTAGTTATATGTCTGTTTGATAAAGGATTCATGATCACTATAAGGAGTCCTGGAATTAGATGGCATCACATTTGTAGCAATTTTAGCAGCTAAATCTGCCTGCTCGTTTCCTAAGATTCCTTCTCCCAGGCTTCCAGCCCCGCCACGTAGAGGCAGGAGCGGTGCCACCAGTGAACAAGCGAAAAGGTTGTTAGTGTTAGTGCGTTAGCAGATTAGTCTTATATACAAGAAGAAAGGTGGCTTTCCTTTCTGTTGAGTAAGCTGACTTCTTTACTTTAGAACAAGATCTATGATGGCAAATCTATCATTTCTAAAAGATTTGCAAGCAGAAGCAATGCAGCATAGTGGTGGCGGTACTTGATTTAGCAAAGGCCTTCGATAAACTCTCCCATGAGTATCTAAGGAATTTGATGCATTCAGTCCAAACGGGGTCGTCAGAGTAAGATCTTAATCATCTTTGCAGGACTCTGACTGTTTAACAACAGTTCCCGTCATGGGGGACGCATTGCTCAGCCAGGGCATGGAGCTTTCAGTTCGTGTGAATTACAACCAACGATCCCTTTCATTCCTCTACGGCATCTTTATAAGTCCCCGGATCCAAATAAGTCACTCCCGAATCCAATGATGTCTTCATCGCAAGCCTTAATGGTTCAGTGCACGCACACTCAAAATTATTCGGACTATGCCATCGACTCCAGAAGCCTTATTTGCCTTTGGGCCCGCAATTTTTCTAATTAATAATCTTCTGAAATTTCAATATGGCTAATTTCGTGCTGCTCGCCTTCACTCGCGCTGCTTCTCTTCACCAAGAAGAGTGTGTGGTCCAAAGACTCAGGTTTCCGGGAGAAACAACCTGAGACAAATTAACTTAGCTACGTTGCGAAAAGACCCATAAAAGTTCCTCCCGCTCTTGACGGGATTCGAACTCAGGTCTTTTCCACCTGGTGCGGACAGGGCAGTGATTACCCCAATTGTGGTCCTCACGAGCGCTAGAAACTCTGTAGAGTATCAAAAAATCTGTGGTGAACTTGTTTGCATCGTCAGTGGGCAGTTTTTCCAATTGTTGTCTGTCAGCCGATACTATGTTTATCAAACCAATTTTTTCTCGAAAATAGGATTCCAAGAAACCTGTCCCAATGTTCCGTTTGCTGCTAGCCAAGTAAACAGCGAGTTCCTGGCATTTTGGGGTCAGTTTCTCTAGTAGTAATCAATATTTATGGTGATTTGGAACAAACATATCAAAGATTAAAGACTCTGCAAATATGCAGACTCCCAACACCGCTTCTGGCCTCCATTATGACAGCATTGCTTCTAAATTGCTTTCTGGTAGCTACTGGTACAGTATAGCTTAGATAATTTGAACTGTTTACCTCGAAATACTGATTATTGCAGATCATCTTTCGCTCGTTGAAATCCTATTTCGAAAAAGAATTCGTTATCTGTCTTATCTGGGATATAATCCTGAAATGGATTGAGGAATATAACATTTCTGCGACTTGCAAAGTTCCGAAACATCAATGATAAAACACAATCTGCATTGCTGTATGCTTTTTTTTAACATTTTCCTTTCCAGACTCATACCACCATCCCTTTTGGATTACGTTGTTGCCAAGGTCAACACGTATTCGTTAACTGTAGACTCCATAACCTTGTGAACCTCGAGATTCGCATTTAACGCTCTGTAATTTCTCATCAAGCCTTTAGCTGCTCCCTTATGGATTAGGGCGAGAGTAGCGCATCTGAAGTCCAAGGGGAATCATCTTGGAGTCTGATGATGATCTCAATAACATTACTGATGGTTTGATAAACTCACATATGCCTTTTTTTAGCATAATTTGTGGCCCTGGGGACTTATCCATCCTCAGAGTCAGTCGTTTTCCCGATAGGCACTTCTGAGTAATCATTCGGTCACTTATTTTTCAGACAGCGACCTCACTCCACTCTTCCCTCATGGTTCCAATGTGTGCTCTTAATTTTAAAGATCATTGCAAAGTACCTATTCAAGTTATCAGCCACTTCGATCTGATTTGTGGGGGGATGGGAAAACTTATTGGAGTAAGAATTTCTTTTCTAATTATCCGATTTCTTCTAACTCTAATTATTTTCAGTTTTAATTCTTCCTCTAAATGAAGATTACTTGGACAGAACAAAAAAAAAAGACAAGCAGTTGTACAGACATCATGAAAGCCTCGTGAATAAACCCTAGACTTGACTGATTGTTCAAGGTTTATGGAGAAGAATATTTTTCTTAACTTTGCCTGCCTTTAGAGGTGCAAGTGTTTTTGCTGATATCATTGAGGAAACTTTAAGCGTTCAGGGAAACTGGCAATTCATATGGGGTGTCAGGAGTATTGTGAGGCGCCTGGGATGGCCTCTCTGCTTTTCTTATCTCAATACTTGGGAGAATAATTCTCTCTCTTAAATATCGCTCTTTTGTTTATCTTTCGAATCTTTTAAATCACATAATTACTTCAAATACCTTCTTCAATCTCACCATTAATTAAAAATTCAACTGCATTTTTCAAAACGACTTCAGTTAATGTTCCTAATGCTTCTATTAAATTGTAATTTAATTTTGAACGCTTAATGAAAGTGATTTATGAGATTAACTATTTGAATGAAAACAGATAATTACGAAGGCACCCACTCAAAAAAGTGTGGAGTTCATTTTATACAATAATATTTTTGTTTAGCACACTGTAATTAACCGTATAGTCCTTAATATTTATAAAACAAATCCCAATTTATGAATAATTGCGTGTATGGTTAAACAACAACCATTTTAGTGAGTTTTGGAATCTTAAGTAGTTTGCTTCTGGGTTATTAAAATCCAAGAAAATAATGATGAGGGATTTTCTTTTCACCTTAATTGATATGCTGGCATCTTCTTATCGCAAAGGACATTACAGAACAGAAGTTTGTGAGGTCGAATATCCTTTAAAAGTTGACTGGAAATCATTTGTACTTTAGAACATCTTTGATGTCTGTGGAGGATGTTTCGTTATCCTAATGAAATGGAGATTTCCGATGGATTGAGTCACGATAAGCAAGGGATTTGGAGCAAAATGCTAACTGTGTCCTTTCGTAGTTTCACCGAAACCATGTCATTAATAATGATTCTGAAAAACGTTTGGGACGAAATAGATTGTGCAACCTACAGATCCAGTGATGTCAAGGTCAATATACAAAAGACATCAAGCAATATCAATAATTTTAAAATCGCAATAGAAGCACTAATTATCAGACAATATTTTGTATTTTATTCCATACTGTTTCTTTTTGGTGGTCCTTGTGAATGTGGGTAAATCGATTGGACATCCTTCTTACTGTTAAACCTAATGGACGTTGCATTTACTCTTTAAAGTTAATGTAGTTCGCGGCGTTGAATATTTTCTAAAAGGGTTCCACGCTTCGTTCCTTTCCTGTTTAACTTGAGTGCATTCTCGATTCCACAAGAACTTTGAGGAAATTTTAATCGGTTTCTGGAATTGTTAGATTTGATGAGATATACATTCTGTTTGCCGAATTGATGGAGTTTGTAGAATTGCTTGTGCGGATCTCAGTTTGGATTTTTAAAATTCCATTCGGTGACTTGATCGCAAAGAAAAGAGAGGTAGTGTCAATACGAGAGATTCAGAGGGTTGCTCTGTGATTCAAATACTAAATAACAGCGGATATGTCGATCCATCAATTTTTCCTGTAGGACAGAGGGGGTCACTGACGTCATCAAAAAGAAGATGGTAATCTTTGCACTGGAAAGGAAATTCATCGGTGTTTAATTACTCTCTTCAACTTTACAGGAAATATTATTTATTTGTGTCCATTTCTTCTTCAACTATAATACTTCTATGAACAACTCATCCTGATGCGACTTGTCTTCCATTTCCACATGGCTTTAATTCCATCGGGAGTTAATTTATTAGCCAAATAGTGTATGGAAGCCACAGGCTTTCGATGCATCGTCCAAAAAACATAAGAACCAACAAATTATGCACCTCCCTCCTCATGAAAATAACTATCCAGTGGACTTTTGAATTTCTTCAAACTGTCAACTGGAACAATTGCCTCTTCATGGAGGCAATATTTCCAGCTGAAAGTCCTTAGTTCTGGACTAGGGACCATAAATATTGAAAGTTTCACATTCGTTCATTTTACTAACCCCCTCTCAACGCCCCAACCATAGTAACCATTCAGAATGTTTAGAGGAAGCTGTTTCAACCAGGAGGTCTCCCAATTGCAGTCGTTTCACCATTTCTGGTAATCCAGCGATGGATTACAAATATCTTTGGATTAGAAATGGCGATAACTTTTCCACAGGCTGGGTGGATAGGGAGTGCATTACCAAAAAATTTGGCAAGTCATGGCATTGTGGTTCCCTTCGAAGCCTTTTGGGTTGGTTCAGTTCATTATCAGCTGATGTCACTGGCCTTGAACTTGAAGGCTCTAAAGGTGGATAGTCATTTATATCCATGGTTGCTCCTTTTTGCCCTGGAGGATAACTTTTCCCCCAGGTTATCAGCCCCGCCACGTGGAGGTAGGAGCGGTGCCTAGTGACCAAGCGGCTGGAAAAATTAGTTTGTTAGCGAAAATTAATATATATACTAAGAAAAAGAAAGGCAATTTCCATTTCTATGTTCTTACTCAATATCTGTAAAGTACAGAACCACTTATAATAAACTGAAAATTTGAAAAGGACTAGAAATTAAACAGAACGAGATCGCTGGGAAAATCACTATTTATGGGGCAGGAAATTCGCTTGGACTCGGGGCCTTCAAATAAGGAGTTATTGTCATTGTAGAATGATGGGAGGTGAAGGAGGACCTTCTTCGTTGTTCTGAATGCACGGTCTTCATCTATATTAAATGTCTTGGGTTTGTTATAAACTGGAAGAGACTTTGGATTTGTTGTTGGTATAGAGGCACGTTCATTTCTATGGCGAGAAACAACTGTAGTTGCATTTTTTGTTTTTAATCCCCAAACCTAGTTGAAAAACTACCGAAACTCTTTTCAATTAGTGCGTAGTTGAAAATATCATTTGGTAGTTTTCTGATTTCTTTTGATCCAACCAAGTAATCTGAAAGATGCTCAATATTTGTCAGTGCCTCAGAAGAATTTTCACAAATAACTGTCGTGACAGGATTACTCCTCGAAGGGTTCGCTACAACAGTGGTCTGAGTTTTTGTATTTTTGTACGACCTCCTTTGCATTTAAATAAGTTTGTAAACTTGGAAAGATCAGCTTAACCACTCTTTATAAGATAGACCTGCCAGTTCTATCTTCTTTTTGTTCGTTTATACAGAGTTGTAGCATATCTTTCAGCTCTGATAATTGTACTTTTAAGGGTTGGTTTATATAACTGATTTGACCAAATGCGTCTTCGGGAGTTTTCTTAAGTTGTTGAGTGCGATTTCAATGCTGTCTATTTTTGATTCCCAAAGCTGAGTGCCATTTTCAATCATTGGGAAATAGGAGTGCCCAAGTGACTAAGAGTTAGTCGTATTATTAATAAACAGAAGTGAATTTCAATTTCCTTTCTGGGCCTTTTTTGCCTTCGTCTTGTAGTTGGGAAGAGCAGCTTTAATGGACGAAAACAAAAAGAATCTACAATTACCTTCCATAAGCTTTAGAGACAAATCAACACTTTCAATGTGCTATTTAACACACTGGAATTGTTGCAGCATGGAAATACTTGAAACTCTGGGCCTCGTGTTCAATGTTTCAAATTATAGGCTGAACAGCTTTGCATTATTAACATTCCAAACTGCAAATTTATGAGGGCGTCTACCACTACCACCCTCCACTTATGCTGTGCCTTCACGGTCTCTAAATAAGAGAAGACCTTTGACGAAAGGAGCCAAAGGGTCCAGACATTCCATGGTGGAGTAACTGACCAAACAAAACAAGTGACATGACCTATTTCAATGTGGATCATGCGTAACTATCGCGGTTAGACCATCCCAGTCGACAGATAGTCAACTTCCACAGATTACCGTGATATTACGAAAAGATCTCAGCGCCTTCACAAGTAACCCTTATAAAAAGGCTAATAAAATTGCTAATAAAACCAGTCTTGCCTGAGATCGATTAACTCAACCACGTTGTGAAAAGGCCATAAAAATCCCTCGCATCTCAAGGAACTCAAGTCTTCCCACCCGGTGAGGAGAGGATGGTAATTATATCCAATGTGCTACCCTTTAGGGCGCTAATGGCAGCTCAACGAGACAATAGATGGGTGTTTCTATTGCATAGCTATCTCAGTGCACAATTACCAAGACAGTTCGTTCAAATATATTTTTAAAGAAATGACGTGTAGATTGGCTTCTGGTGAATGGCAACATAAATGAATCTTGCCGGGACACGAATGCAAATAGAAGGATTTTATTGTAAAAATGTCAACATACGACGCGAATTTGAGGAGCACTTGGAACAGGGACAGCCATCTATAAACGCTAAAACTTCCTCCTCCTCCAAACTTCACTGTTAGGGCTGCTACTGTGATAGGTAGAGATGAACGCTTTGTATCGTGACCGTTCGCTGCAGAAGCCCCTCTTTCCAACTCCGCAAATGATGGCAAACACTTCTTACACTTTGGACAAGTCCGTTAATATTTGTAACTCCGATATCTGTAGAAATGTTGATTTAATCGATTCCTATGCGTTTATTGTCATTGTACGACTTCCCTCCTTTTTCAGCTCCTTACAACAAATCTGAAACGATCTAGTGTAGCTGCCACCGAAAAACAGCTTCCATTGAAGTCCACAATCCTTTTGAAACCTCACAAAAGTGTTCCTGCTCTCTAACTGGATTCATCTGCAGGTATCACTTTCTATATTGGGAGGTGCTTCTGAATTCAGGAAATCGAACATTGTACAGTGTATCAAAATACACGGACATCTTTCCCCTTTATAAATTTCAATTACTGTATCTTGATCGATAGAAAGACATATATCAAAAGTCAAAGTTAATGAAACCACCATTAAAATTTTGAAATTGTTACAAATCACAATCCTCCAGAAGAAAAAGAGATATCGATGACTACACTCTGTAATTTAAAACAAATTCTCTGATGGTTTATGGCTAAAAAGAAATCTGATCTACTTTTTGATGTTTTTCAATAAAAAATTTCAATTATCTTGGTTGAGAGAAAGATGTAAAAAAGGTCAGATGGAGTACATTCATTTGCACGGATTTCATACAAACACCATGCATTGTTTCTTGTTTGTAATCGGTGCAGGTATTTGGATTTCTCAAGGTATGAGACCGGAATTCTTGGCAGCGAAATCTCTTTGTTTATTCCTGTGATTCCAGCATGCCCAGATATCCAACAGATGGGTCAAGCCATTTTAATACACGTTCTCTGCTTGAGGCCTATACAGGAGATTGATTGATTGATCAATAAAACTTTGAGGGTGGTTTGAAAATGCAATTTCATCAACATACAATATGTTTTGGTTGTCTCAGGAATACATTAATTGAATTGATCTTGATGGCAAAGAGCGTGGCAAACATTCCAAATGCATGGTAACATTACTGGTCCATGGTAACAGTACTGGATGTTTAATTATCTCTTTCAGAGTTTGTGTGCTTCATTGGCTGCTGTGCAGTGTTTTTATCTTGCAGTATTCTCAGGTGAATTTACAGAATGAGTTGCACGCTGTTTGGTATAATTTTCTTTTATTGAAGAGAGGACTGATCTTGTCAAATCAGATATTGAGATGCTTGGAGGAACTTTACGATTAATGGCAGAATTGGTGTTTTAAACGACTGTCCGACTAGGATTAAGTATTTCATCTTTCTTAATGACTATCCTTTTAGCATGCGTTACATTTTGATCGCTTAGATCTTCAAGGATCGCTTCCTCAGATACATTAAGGAGATTCCGCTCCGCTATTACTCCTTTAGATGAATTCAGGGTGAGATGTGGGATAACCCTTGTGGGAATTCCACTGAATGTCAATATTTAAATAGTCTCTCTGAGTGTTTGCGCTCACTCGTCTCTACTAGGTCTCCAGATTGTAATCTTCGAATCATTTTTGGAGGTCAGCCACATTTTCAAGCCATTTTGAAATAAAAAGAGGGAGATCTTATTCAATAGATGGTTTGTCAAATGGTGCATTATTATAAAAAGTGTGGCAGAGTTTTCAGTTCCTTCTTTTTTCTGACTCATTGCATTAGATGTATATATCTCACCCTCGATTCACTGGATCGGGATCAAGAGACTCTTCATGCTGGAGAGGATGTAGGGAGCTCTCCTTGGCAGTTAATGCACAATGGTTTTGTAGCTAAACATGATGCAATTTCATGGTCCTTTGCGCCACATGGAACTCCTGCACAGGTACCACGGCAGGCCACTTGTGAATGTCCATATTTCTAAATCCTACAACAACAACCATCCCAGAGCCACCCATCTTATCGAAGCAGGGACCAAACTAGTTTACTGGAGCTGGGCCCCTGAACGGCCAGAATTTACCTGTCCGCGTTTCCACTAGTCACAGCGCACAGCAAGCTCGGCCCCTGGTGCCAAGCGAATTCAAGATAAAGCGTTCAAAGTGCGATTATATGGCGATCTTTCTCAGCGATAAAAATTTATTTTAAGTTAATCGTTCTCTATTAGCAGTTCATTTATAATCCAGTTCTACACTTGGAAAGTCAGAAGGAAGAACAGAAAGGAAATTCTCCTTTCTTTTTCAATACATATATAACTTTTTTTTACTGACCAACTAATTTATCTAACCGCTTGGCCTCCGGCACTGCTCCTACCTCCCCGTGGCGGGGCCGGAAACCTGGGAGGGAAAGTTAACCCCCACAGGGTAAAAATAAGCTAACCATGGACTATGGGGATTATTCAGAGCTTGATTAGCCTAGGCGCTCATCCAGTACTGTCAGCGATGCTGACCATGAAATTACCCATGACGCAACAAATTATAAACGGCTGCGTACAGATACAGACCAACAGGAATGCCCATCATTCCTCATCTTACATTCTCTGTCGAACAAATCTATGAGCATTCTCTCACCATTTCTTATACAGAAATGCTTAGAAAATGTGGCAGGCTCTCCAAAAATGGTGAGAAGACTCAGATATGGAGATCTCTTGGTAGAAAGAATGAGTCGTACACATTCTCAGAGACTGCTGAAACTAACAACATTTGGAGGACTACCCAATCAAGTCACCCCACATGCAACGTTAAATACTTCCAAGGGAGTAATTGCAGAATGGGATCTGATAAACGTAACAGAAGATGAACTGGCCCAGGAACTCAAACACCAAAAAGTGATACAAGCCAAACGCATCATGATCAGTAAAGATAGAGATCTTATTTCCACCCGAAACATCATCCTGACATTCGGAACATCTATCTTGTCATCCAGTGTAAAAGCTGGATATCTCAACTACCGAGTACGACCCTTTATTTCGAATCCTATAAGAAGCTACAAGTGCCAAAAATTTGGTCACACGCAAATGGCTTGTCGAGGAGACCCAGTCTGTCCAAACTGTGGGTCAAAAGAACACTCGCAAACTGTGATGCCGAAACACCACCCCAATTCAACATTCTGCCCTGAGGATTGCTATAAGCGCTTATAGAACTTCCCCAGTTTAAAGTCCAGTTTAAGTTGAAACTCGTTAACTTCCTCTAAGCCTCAGGAGAGAGATGTTACTTCTCAATTATACAACTAAAATCCAAAGTCTACTTACCCATCCTATTAGGCCGATACTTAATGACCCTCAGTTCACAACGTTCTATTGAAATAAACCCAGGGCAGTTCAGCCTACTGCTCTCAGATCTCAGGCATTATCGCAAATATACATCCTGACAAAGTTCTTCAAGATTCAAACAGTACGTATCCCCTATGGTCCTCTATTAAACCACCCTGAGATAGTGTCCAAATTTTATCTTTTATCGATGAGTATGTAACCAAAGTTTGTAAAATTCTTAAAAGCTTTGCAATCCACGTGGATAGACTTAATATCTTAAAAGATCATCGACTGTTGAATAAACAGCTTTGGTTCAGAGTTGTGAAATTCATCATCACACTAGTTTATCACGACCTCTAGATCAGATGGGTACCTCCTCCAACAGATGTTCAAGAACACCTGTTGGAGGCGGTACCTGTAGTTCAGCTCTTCGGTTGACCTTACAGTTGAAGTGATATTGAGGTTCACAATTTTCGATAGGCAACTTATAAACTGCGACTTGTACTGAACAAAATTAGCAGATGTTCGTGATGACCCAAGAAGTGGCCATCCGTTAACCTCTCGAATTGAGGACAGAGACAAAAGGTCCGGAAATTGTCGCAAGAGATCGTCGTTTGACCCTGAGAAAGATGATCTGGATATGAATAAGGAGAGGATTATTCATGAAGATTTAAGGAAAAGGAAGGTCCAGACTTGGTTTTAATTTCTTTTCCGCGTTATGAAATTCATCTGTCAGAGAAATAATATGAACAGGAAACCACTCTTAATAAATGGCTGTTTTTCTTTTCGTGGGCATTAATAAAAAACAGGATGAACTTTAAGGTTGCAAAAACATCCTCTGACTAAGCCAGATGGAGCTGACGGGCAGGCTAATTATTAAGAGATTCGTCTATGAAGATTACAACAGAAAGAAAAACAAATGCCGGGTATCTAGATAAGTAAACCCCGATAGCTGTGGATGGTTAAAAATAATGAAGTTCATTTCCGTTCTTGAGGAATCTTTGATTAATATCTTGTTTACTTTTCTTCACCAAGTGCATCATTATTAAAAGAGGAACAATCGACGTTGGTTTCCCCAATAATCTTTCAATTTGTTTATTATTAATCCCAATAATGGCATTGATTTTTCGGTATTATTTTCTGTAAACGAACATGAAACAAAACCCAACTCAATGTATTCTGCCACGTGCGCCTTCATTACCAGCTGCTCTCAAAGCCGAACGCCACATCGGAGTGCAAAGTCATCGTAAAACATCCCCATACATCTACACATGCGCACAATACGTGAACGCAACTTGCATGCGCCTCTGGATCTCCCTCTCTCTCTCTCTCCACACACACACTCTCTGTACCCCGAGCTGCTCGGCGTTCTGTGGCAATTACGAATAACTTCGGAGGTACTTTGGTCCGCTACTTCACGTGACGTCACGGATCCCAGTCATTGACAAGCGAAGATCGGTACCGAGGACGCAGTCGCCCTTGTACCGAACAACACCGATTATGTCACAGTCTGTTTTATCACCTGTAGAAACGAAGAAAAATGGAAGCTGTTGGAGTCTCCTCAGCACATCTTAAAGTTTTCCAACCGATGGACGTTCAGTCGGATACAATGAGGTAAGTGATCCACTTTTCTTCGATACCCTTCCATCAATAATTGCCATCTGCATATCTCTGTGTGTTATCTCAATGATGATCGATTATAATGATGCTGTTTCCATAGTAACCTACTTAGAAGTGGCTAAAGAATTAGGACATCCATTAGATGATGTCCTAATTAATCCTTAAAGAGATCTTATATTTATTCCAACGCGGTGTATGCAGCTCATTTTTCCAACCGTCTTTGAACCAAATTCTGCTTAAATACCCTTCAAAACTAAACTGTTATTTAGATTTTAAAGAATATCGATGGACTAAACAGTCCATATAAGCCGAATGAACTTTCAATTGGGTTTTACACTGCCTGTGCAAAAGTTAAGGTTTTATTGAGAGCTATCTAATGAGTGCTCCAAAATATGATTAATTCAGGATCATTCAAATCTTCTACCGTTACTTTTTAAGCTGTTGAATGATCAAAAACCAAAAAGGTATATGCCTCATCAAAAGTTGTAGTTGCCTTTAATGGCTGGTGCGTGTAATTTATTATTGCCCAATGATCGCCGGCCAAAAATAAAAAAAGGATCTTCACAAATATCTCCTCTAGTTCAGATAGATTTTTTCTCCCCCTTAGGGCTATTCATTTCCTATATTTTATTTATTACTCAAGGTTTAAGAAAGGCTTCCTTATGTTTTAAACAACTCGCCGGAATTGAGAAAAAGCCCGAGTAGTCAACAACAGCTGTCACCTGTCAAACTATTTGCTGTCTGAAGATTGGATATCTTTTCCTCTGCTCCAACTAAAGTTACAGTAATCGAATGATAGAAAGTAGAGGTGGCGCATGCTCAAAATGAATCCGAGCTTTACAGATAACAGTTTCTTCTAGCTTTCAGAGAGACTTGATGAAAACCCAAGGAGACTTTGCAGTCCGTGTCAGTTCTAGGCGTTCGGTGAACAGTGAAAGGTCACTGAGTCAGCAGGCGCAGGCTCCCAGTACTGGATTCGCAGTGGTTTTCCTTTTTTTTTTTTGTTTGCTTAAAGAACGATGTCCTGAATCCGGCGCTGATGCCATCTGTAGGTTTAAAATAACGTATGAAGTTACAAAAACTGGACGTTGTAGGAGGATGTTGTGCAACGTTAACTTACAAAACAGTACTGCATCCCAGTGTCAATGTACACTGCCTTAAAAGAATATTAGAAAACGTATTTAAATGTATCTTAGCGCCTGATCGTCCTGGCAACTAAAAAAGTGTAACCCGGCGACTACTCTTAATTACTTTTTGTTGTTTCTGCATTCCCAAATTCGAAATTTTGTACAAAATATGGATTGTGAAGCAATAATAACTGTACACGAAGCAGCTAAATATAGCAAATTACTGCGGAAGGCAACAGGCGAGGATTTATGCTAATAAATCGACGCCTGCCTACGTGTTTTAAAATTTCTGTAAACAACAGTGTGCTCACGTGAGGGATTATTCTAAATTCCCCCATCTGCTATGAAATGGGAGGGAACTGAGACTTCCTGGCGCGCACAGCGGTATATTGAATCTTTGTCTGCGCTACTGTGCACATATGGCGCCTGTAAGAATGTATTAAACACAAACTGTTAATGCGCTTTATCTCCTGATTTAGCGCATTAACTTTACGTGAGGAGAATAATATATTTAAAAAAAAAGCCAGTGTTAATAGCCCCAGAATTAAGAATAAAATTATAAATATCCCCATTTTTTCAGCTATTTCTTGCCTTTTATCCCAAAACAATAGAAACACTGGCTGGTGACCTTTATACATCCATGAGCGAGTTGCTGTCCCTTTTGACACACCTGTTAGACAGCAAATGGAAAACACACATGAGGGGTTTGCAAGTTTCCTCCACGACTTCCAAAAGTAAACATCTATTTCTGAGAGGGGGAAAACCAGCTGCTTTATTCTAATGGCTCGACACACGCAAAGTGTACAAGAATGACAAAATAATTCTTATTTCACTTTATTTATTATTTCAGGCGCCTTCAGGTAAAATATAGGTTGCACAGAGTCTGCACGCCAAGTAGCTAAGGTTGAATTAGCTCAGCTTATAGCCGCAAATCTATTTCCATTAAGCAAAGAAAATTTTTTAACAACCACTGTCGCCGTTAACTGCACCAGTCACCAATAATACATGAAGGGCTTATGTAGCGCAGTACAGTTAGGTAGCGCAATGCGCTCGACGTGCGGTGGTGCAGCCTGATTTGAATACCCTACGTCTAATATTGAAGGTGTCCGTGATTTTACGCAGTGCTGTCTTTTGATTTTTTTTGCTTAGATGGCGAGAAGACATTGTCGGCTTCGATCATGGAGTGGCTGCTTATAGACTAGTTGATAATCTTTGTCGGTACATGTAATCTCTGCTATTTCTCTTAGGGGGTACTACCACTGCAGGGGGCACCAGACCATCTCTCTCTCTCTCTCTCTTTGTTAATATATATAAAGAAAGAGAACTGTTATTTGTACAAAAAACACTGGGCCATCTTGCACCTATCCTAAGGCGAATGAGAGAAAGCAAAGAGAAAAGCAACAAGAGAGAGAAGAGTAAGGTTGAAAGAGAGCCAGAAAAAGAGAGAGGGAATGTATGAAGAAGAATAAAAGACGGAAAGAAAAACAAAGAAAGAAAAAAAAGAACGAGTGCAAACGAATTATCGGCAGAAAGAGAGAAAAGGATAAAGAAAAACAGAAAAGGAGTACAGAGAAAGATTGAGGAAGAAGCCAGAATGACAAACAAAGAAAAGGAGAAAACAAAGAGAAAAAATAACGAGAGAATGAAAAACAGGCAGAATGGGATAGGACGACAAACACAGAGCGAATGAAGAAAAGAAATAGAAAGACAAAAAGTTCTGAAAATTGTAATCTATAGAAATTCAAATCTAATGTCAACAAGTGTCTTCTTTCATCTTCTTCAACCCACGCAGAGTACTAAATACTACACTGCTCGACAAAATTAACAGAGCACGTAAAAAACATGGTGTAACTCATAGAGCTTGCATTGATGGAATGGGATAAAATTTGGTTTTATGGTAGACCATGGAATGACGATTAAATGAGGAGACAGTGAGAATCTCGGACATTGGTAAAAGGGACATGTATAGGAATTGTATAAAAATGGTCACATGAGATCAGCACGGGGTATAAATCCCCCTAACGGCTAAACAGGCCTGACAGTGGTGAACCATGCTCGATATAAGGGTGTCTATAAGATTCTGTGGACAAATCCTATTCTTCCATCAGCGCAGACCTTAGCTCACCAAGTGACCGAGGAGTTCGCTTTCGACGCGCAATGCGATGGCCAAGGGCGTCCCACACATGTTCGATCGGATTTAAGTGTGCTGATCGTTCTGTCCACTGCAGTCGATGGATATTGAGCTCTATGCAGTGGCTTATCAAAAACATGAAGATGGATCATTGTTTATCATTGTTGATCATTATTCTGCCCCACACGAGAACACTGTCTCCACCGTACGAGTCCCTTTCTCTGATGTTCGAGGGATGGTACCGTATTCCTCGTTGTCTCCAGACTAGAATTTGTGTGTAGGCTAAAACAGGACTCATCCGAACAGAACTGTATCCCATTTGTCAGGGCTCCAAGTCACATGTTCATGGGCCCAATTTCGAAGAGCCCTGCTTTGGTTTGGGGTTAATGGGATACAAACCACCAGCTTCCTTGCGTAAAATCCACTTGAATCGAGTCTTCTTAACACAGTCCGGTTGGAAATGTTTTCACCTGTGGCCACAGAAACCTCAGAAGACAGTTGGAGACAGGACATTGTAGGGTTCTGTCTTGCTGTTAGAGGCAGATGGTGGTTTGTTCTGGTTGACGTAGCCCTCGGGCAACCTTGGCCAGCTCTTCTTGTAATGGATCCTGTCTCCTGAAACTCCTTCCATCGTTCCGAGACGACACTACGTCGCACATTACGCCAACGTGCCACCTCCGCCTGCGACTACCCAGATTCAACTCGTCCAACGTTCTTCCATCTCAAAGTATCATCTGAAGGACGATGACTTGCTATCCTGAGTACTGGACATGTGGCTATCCCACTGAGCAAGACAAAAAAACGGGAATGATGCGATACGGCCACAACTTGTGTTTTTATAGGCGTAAATAATTTGCATAATGTGAGGCATTGTAAGATGGTAGAGATCGATTTCTATTGGTTACTCGGTATATGAATTCCAGGATGCCTAAGATATCAAATAATCTACTTCTGTGATATTGTTCACAATAACTAACTACAGATATTGTTCACAATAACTAACTAACTAACTACAAAAAAAACTACAGATATGCGGTTATCCTTTATAAAACTATTGTACTGCCAATCCTTGAATTCAGTTCCCCCATCTGGAATCCTCACACAAAGACTTTAACTAACAAAATTGAAGCAGTCCAAAAAAAACTTTATCCGTTACCTTACGTACCGCAATCCTCTATTCTATCACTCAGTGTATTATGAATCGCTGTGTGATTACTTTCATCTAAGGCCTCTGTGCACTAGAAGAGTTACTGCTGACATCGCCCTCCTAGCCAAAGTAATCACTGGAATTTATGAAGCATCTGATATCCTGAGTAAAATAAACTTCAATGCTCCCTGTAGACAAGTCAGGAACCTTACACCGTTTCGCCTTGACTCTGCCAACACGGACTTAATGAAGTTCAGTCCACTGAACAGAATCAGCAAATCAGCAAATGACTCTCGCATTGACTTCTTTGACAACTCCCAATCACTGATGAACTCCATCCACAAGTTTGCCTCTTCACTTAAACTGCAAAGTGACTAGCTCACATCTAATTATTGTAGCTTATTATTTGTTATATTATTTTTCTATTCTCTAACGGATTAATTATTACTTGTTTTACCGGTAACTTAACTTAATACAATCCTCTTTTGTACATATGCTTTATTGTTTGAATTTGTATCAATGTTTATCGTCCTGTAGAATTTCACATTATTGTTATTATGTTTATTGATCTGATCTCAGATACACTGTTAATGGTTACCTGTTGTGTATCTTTTTATTAATAAAATAAAAAATAAAAAATAAATAAAAATAAAATATATATTTTGTTCTGTTAATTTTGTCCAACAGTGTATAAGTTCTAATACCTTTCGTATTTTGGGGTTTCATAAAAAAGAGCGAGAGAGAGAGAGAGAGAGAGAGAGAGTGAGAGAGAAAAGATTCCTTTCTCGGATCCATTCTAATTAATTAATCTCTGGTCTGGAAGAAATTAATAAGTCTTAAGCAATCTTTGCGTTTACTCTTTACTAATGAAGGATACATCCACAGAACACAATTCTGTTGAAGTATTAATAGAATGAAACCTGCACTTAATCATGTCCATATTTGTCATAATTAAGGCAATTATGCCATTGCCCTGGGTCCAAACAACTCACTGATGGTCCAGGAATCAATTTTCATCAATCTAATGAGAACACGCATCTTAAAAATACAGAAAAAGAGACTACCAATTAGTGAAACGAAAGCAAAGAACTGGAGACCAACGGAAGGGGGCACCACTGTCTAACATAACGTAGTTTGAAATAAAAAAAAAAAGTGTCCGCTCCTTAATTTAGAACATGCGCGGTATTTATGGTTCGTTGGTTCCATCAGATGAACAGCTTTTACAATGAGTCAAAAACTGCCAGCAGGAATGAAAGAAGATCTCAATACCGCATGTATTTGGATTTTGTGTGTTCCTTAATGGATTTGTGGCTAATCTGCTTGCAACATCATCAACCGCGCTAGCAGGACCGGACATAAAATCTTTCACTTTGATAGCTTATCTCGTAAAAGATGTCGGTTCAGTATCATAAAAACAACGTTCCCCTACACTCCGAAATCTATTTATGGTGAAACAAAAAGAAGTTTTCCAAAGAAATCAATGAACGCAGCCGCTACGATATTCAATCTTCCATTTGAAAACCTCAGCGTTTCAAAATCCATAACGAAGAAAAGTGACCCCATACGCCACTCAGATGCGAAAAATTTAAATCCAACTTCTACCTTTGATGTATCGTAACGACGTTATGCAAATGTCAAACTCATCTGGCTTGAAAAACCATTCTAACCTTCACAGTATGACAGCGCAATTGTATCATTACAACAGAACTAAATTCTTAAGCCAACCAAAGTTTGTACATTAGGAATCATTATGATAACATCCCATATTATAATATCCTTCACAGCAAGTTGCCTTCCTCTTCCCTGTTAAAGACGTCAACTGTTACTTATTCTCAGCTGAGTACCACCACCCATATGGTAGGTCTTGTCCACACCTCTGGACAAGACTTTACTTATCAGTTGGGACACAGCGAAAGATTTATCACTACCACTTTGTGATCAGTGATGGGGTACAGCAATGTTGAAATGGGTTTCTTGAATAAACAGAAGTTTTATCTCAAGTAATACCATCATCTTCCAATGAGTGTTGAGTATGGCATTGGGCAAAGCCCCGCACATCGAGAATGCATGCGTCACGTTAACTCTGACCTTTAAGTTTAATTTATTAAGATTGTTGTTGTTGGTATTAGGTTTAACGATACAAATGCTACTAAGGCCAAATTGTGTCTTTTATTAAGATAACTTACTACTTATCTTTATTAACTTACCTTTAAGTTATATTTAATAACTTACTTCTAAATTACCTTTAATAACTAATCATTAAAATATCTTTAATAACTTACCTCTAAGTTACCTTCAATACTTACTCATTAAGTTATCTTTAACAACTTACCTGTAAGTTGCATTTAATGACTAATCATTAAGTTATCTTTAATAACTTACCTTTAAGTTACCTTAAGATTATTTTTAATAACTTGCCTTTAAGTTATGTTTAATAACTTGCCTTTAAGTTACTTTAACAAGTTACCTCTAAGTCAACCTTAATAATGTATCTTTAATAACTGACTTTTAACTTTAATTTATTAAAGATAACTTCGGACTTATGCTTAACAGAACACACCGCGCTAATTCAAACCCTGAATTTTTTGGTGCTCTTTAGGGACTGAAGGTGCGTTCTATCTTAAAACTTTATTTTATCGCGGTATTCTGACAGCGTAAGTTTTGCAATGAGTGGACGCACGTGTCTGTAGCTCTAACTCGTTTCGTATTATATAACTGCGCTCATGTGCAAAAGTTAAAGAGGTCATTAGTTATGCAGCTGTAATTATATAACTTTTAAGAAAACAAAATTGCTAATCGATTCGTGTTCTTGATTCTGAGTACAGCTGGTGTTTACTTCGAAGGGATTTGATCTCGATAGCAATGGACCTTTGAGTTAAAGGGTAATTACCCCGGCAGAAGTCACTGCTACTGCATTCTCTATGCACAACACGATAATTGCATCTTCAAGGATTTTGAACAGACTTACTTGGTGATTTAGCAGGTTCTGCTGTCGCTTATGGTTTTTTAGCTTGTTACTGAGGAGTTATTTAGGAAAAGACATTTCAATGAAAGGAAAGTGGAATTCTGAGCAAGTATTTAATTATTTACAGTTGTTGTCAATTGACAAAACTCTAATACTGGTCCAAATAAACATAAAATAAACCTTATCTACTCTAAATCACCTTTTTGGATGGTGTCAACTTAATGTTCAACTTTTTGTTTACTGTTTAATAGATCTAAATAGCTGCGTTTCAGTGATTACTACTGTAGCAACTGAAGATGTCAAAACTTGGTGCAAAATCATTTCTGAAGTATCTGCTGTGTATCAACCAGAATTTCCGAATTTAATTAACCCTTCTGGTTACAACTGTCCTAATAAGTTACAGTCCTTATACGCTTGGTGCACCGGAGTTTCATAATTGGGTTAAGTTTTGTGGAAATCAGTTGAATCGCCTAGCACTGATGTACGTGCACGTATTCTAACTCTTAATTACCCTAATGCAGCCAATGTCCTTGTTCCGTGATGGCCCCCCAGCAGTTCTTGAAATCCTTAGCCCTTGCTTTCTAGGCTGCTGCCCCTCCCCGAAACTAGCAGTTTTCTCACCCATCTATCAGTGCCTCATTAGCATCAGCAAATATTCTTGTCCCCATTCTATTAATTTGGGTCATTCATCGTTCTTGAATTAGATGTTTTGATTTGAGCTCGGGTTTTTCATCCAAGAAAGAAAATCGACTATACAACGCACGCAAATTACAGACACTTTACACTTTACAACAATAAAGCCTTAGTGGTCGACGTCCCTAAAACCCCACAGCAACCACAATAACAAAAACAATTCAGAACACTGAAACAGATTGCGCAAGCAGTAAACATCAAAGATACGTTTTTCTTCAGTACTTCTTCAACCATTTTCTTCAGTTCGCCCTGATAATAAGTGCTTTCAGCGGAATTGATCCCAGGTTACGATTTAAAATTTGCTTCTTTGTATTTACGGTCAATTGCACTTTGCTAAAAGATAAAATGCTGAGTCTTGAAATTCTTTTAAAAGTTATGGCAATCGATATCTGTTTTCTTACTACGATTTCTCTTCCATTGATCGGATCGCAAGGTCCCAAAGAATTCTCCTTACATGACTATTGAAATAAATTAATCCAGACATGCTCCCAACATACGACAAATTTTTCAAGTATTTCTAAACCAATGGCCACGACCCTCTCACGCTAAAATGAATTTTGGAAGCGCTGATGTCTGACCTTTATTGAGAATTGGAATTCTATTTTATTCCTTTCATTTGTATAAACTATAGTCACAAACTTCCTTCATGTGTATTTTCTATCTATTAAAATTGCAGAAATTGAAGTCCAAACATAATTTCTCAATTTTTCTTTTTTTTTTTTTGAAACTTTGCTCCACTCTAAATGAGTTTACATCCCATAATTATTCATCGTGGGTAGGATAGTTGGTAGGATAGCTGTCCTCCCCCACACCGGGTGGAAAAGACTTTAGTTCCAATCCTGTTGATTAGCCGAGGAATTTTTATGGGCTTTTTCAAAACTTGGCCGAGTTAGTCGGTCTCGGGTAAAGGTAGGATGATTTTTCTCCCAGAAACTTAGATTTTTCTTCCAACAAACAGAAAATCGGCTACAGAACACACCAATTTACAGACAATACGGTTTTAGTTGCTGATGCTCCCAAAGAAAGCTATCTACAACAACATATGATAATTTCAAGGATCATTTTATGCACCTGCATTTTTTATATTCGTATTTTTCAAGGATTCGAAATGTTTCTGCCAGCGAAACCACTACCAGAACCATAAAGATGGAGAGATAAGCACCCACTTCGACTTCCTCCTAAATTAGCGACAATATATACGCAGATGGCGTAAGAATTAGAGGAAATACCAACAATTTGTCGATGCAGGTGTTGTCAATATTGAGGAAATATGCACGTTTATACAGATTTTTAAAGATAATTTATAATGAACTCTCTTCTTTTCGCAATGTCAGATTTCATTAAAGTCTCTTTATTGCCAGACACCAGACTAATTTTCAGAATCAAAAGATAGCTCCAAGGAGGAATCAATACCTTAAATCATAATTCGTTTGTCACTAACAATTACTGTCATTTCGATGGTGTTTGATATTAATAACATTTATGCCTTGGGCATTCATAATTCGATAGAAAGATCTTTCTTTTTCTAACTACTTATAAGGAAAAACATTTATCCCAAGTACTTGCGATTTTTCTCAAGAGGTATACTGTATCTCTTTGATTGCTAAGCTCATGATGATTGACATCATGGCTAAAGATGTTTTCTCCTGATGTTCTGACTTGTCTTTTTGTATTTGTGTTAGGCGCCAAAGCAACTAACACTATGAGGTGTCAGTATATTGTATTTAAAATGTTGTGCGTTCTATAGTAAATTTGTCTTTTTTGCCGGACAAAAAACTAACTCGAATTTCGAGAGAAAAAAACCAGCCATTTTCTGAGACCGAATAACTTGGGCACACTGAAAGATTTCCAATAAAAATTCCTCCTCGTTAATGACAAGATACGAAACTAGGCCTTTTACACTATATACATTTTTGCTACCTGCGAGGGCTTCGTGTGTGTTACAGGGATAAACTTTGGGAACACCAGTTTGAATCTGAATCCAACACTAACACGGCTGTCAGTGGAACATTACATTATCTCAGTATCCCTCATTTACAGCACTGTGATTGATGGTCTCCCTCACCGATGGATAAAGCGTTTTGACCTTGGTGTTGATTAAATTGGACAGGAGCTTGTACCGATTGCTGGTGCACATAGCTTCAAGCTCCTTTTCCTGTCGGCATTTTCCTTAACTTTAACTTGTAAGATGTAGATCTTACAAATCTAAGAAGATAGAAAGAGATAAAGGTGAGTAAGGTTCTATGTTCTATTCGTAATCTTGCAAGTGTGACTTCTTCCTTTCGGTTCGACCGGAAACTAGATGGCCAAGACTGGAGTTTCGGTTTAATCCGAAGAAGGAGTTTGTTGCCTTCTTGGTTTTGCCAGATGGTTTACCAGTAATTCATACTTCGCTTTATTATAAGACTTTATTATATAGTCGGTGAAAGGATTGGTTGCACAGTAGATTTGGCTGCCTGGTCATTACTCTCATTGCCTGGTGTGCCAACATGGCTAGCGACCCAACAAAATTTTACTACTTTCGTGTTCTTAGCTAGATCAGCCAGCAAGTTTTGAATATTACCAAGTAGGTAGTTATGATGCTTTCTTGGTTGCTGTAAAGCGAGAAGGGCACTAAGAGAGTCGGTAAAAATAATATTATGGGTATACTGATGCAATTTTATAGTTCTAAAGGTAACTGATTAGAGATTATAGATGATGGAAGAACAACAGCAGCACCGACACGGTGATCAGTTTTGGAGCCAGATATCAGGGAAAGTATTTTCTGTGAAAACCCGGTTATATAGCTGGACATAGTGAATTCACTATGTTTTGAGCTGTTAAGAGCAAGCCGTAGTTCAATTATGGTAAAGGGACAGTTGTACATTTGATGGTGGTCTATGTTAAAATTTAGGGTCTGCTTTTCAGCAAGGGACTTTAATTTCTGAAAGTTTGGCGAGTACAAGGATACGGCAGAGGTTTGAGCAAAGGATTCTCCGAGAGTGTTAGCTATGTCTTGAGGTAGTGAAACATCATTGCCGTTTACATTCAGTATTGATAGATGTTTTTTGCAGGATGCAAAAGGGAGGAGGGAGCTGAGATACAACAGTTTCAAGATCAGTGTAAGAAATGTCTTGGTTAGGGGAAAGATATAAGGAGACAATGGTAAAAGAAAAACGAAAGGATATTCGAGCAGCTACTGCTTCTAGATTTCTTTGTAACATTAATGGTTGGGAAGGGACAATGGAGCTGACTACAAGTGCAACCCCTCCATGAGCCGAATTGCTTACATGAGAGACTCGATCTTTTTTGTAGATAACATGATGTTTAAGTGAGGTAGTAACAGAAGCTGTTAAGTTAGTTTCTTGGGGCAAAAGGTAACTGGGTTATACTGAAGAAGGAGATCCCGAATGTCATCAAGGTTGGTGCGATACTCTCTACAATTCCACTGAAGAAAACTGGGCATTATTTGGGTGAAGTGTGGTCCTCAGTTTCTGTCCGAGGTACCGTTGGCTTATGCTGACCAGAATTTCTTTTCGGGAAGTACGATCTTCCTGTTTCCAACTCTTCTCCTTGGAAGAGATTGAGAACGGGTTCTTCGTGGTCAGTGTTTCCTTCCATTTCTTTCCAATCAGTTTTAGTAGTATCACCACTTTTTGAGTACATTGGGTTATTGGTAGTATGCTGAACAGTGATTGGCATGTTAACAGCCTTGTTTACACGGTTTAGAAAGGGGCACAGCTTCTAAAATTGACCGAGCCCAATCTCATATTGAGCTGTCTGGGGAAAACGTTACCTCAGTTTGAGTACTAGTCGTTATTGGTCTTTGCACAGTACTGGTTACCGCAGTTGGCTTTTGGACTACTTCTGGGTCGAGTGTTAAATTGAGCCCGTACAGATTTTTAGCTTCTTGGTACGAGATGTTTTTTTCGGCTATGACCCGTTGAATGTTTTTTTTTTTTTTTCCTTTTTCCATAGGAGCAAACTCTGGAGTAGGTAGTATATGGGCCATTACAATTTGAGCATTTGTGCTGCTCTGCTTTGCAGTCAGAGTGATTGTGCTCGCGGGAACCGCAATTAGTACAAGTGGCTAAACCTCTCTACACACGTTTTGGGAATGCCCAAATTTTTGGCATTTAAAACAACGTGTTGGGTTAGGAATGTACAATTTTATCTGACAATTCAGATAGCCTGCTTTGATGGATGCTGGAGGTTTGGGACTATCAAATGTTAGTATTGTATTCCGAGTTGGAACTAGAGCATTGTCTTCTTTTGTGTATATGCGCTTTACATGCACAATTCCCTGGTCTTGCAATTCATTTTTCAACTCTTCTTCTGAGAGATTTATGAGATCCCACTCAGCTATCACACCTCTGGAGATGTTTAGAGTGGTATGAGGGGAGACAGTAATCGATAAGTTAGTTGCTAAGGTTGAGGCAATTTGTTATGAATGTTAATGATTATGAAATAACGTAACTGTGGTGAAGGGGATAACTAGAGAGTAATTAAGGTAGAATGGGTGATCTATAATGAATATTATTGAGGCAAGTGGTAATACAGTTGTAATACATTTTGGTAATACAGTTGTAATACATTTCATGGGCTAAAAGCTAAGAGATATTACAAAATATATAAAAAAAAGTAATAAGAGTTGAAATGAGTTTTTCTGATGTAAGTGATAAAAATTGGTAATGTAAGAGAACTATTGAGTAATCATCGAGGATTCATATTTAGTAAGATACAAACTGATGTTAATAATATGAAAATTGAGAATAGTTCATGAGAGAGAGAGAGAGAGAGAGAGAGAGAGAGAGAGAGAGAGAGAGAGAGAGAGAGAGAGAGAGAGTGTATTGTACTAGTACGAATCTAGAATTTTCTGTGAATTTCAGTCGGATTTGCGTTTTGTGGACTGTTTGAGACCTCAGTAGGGTGGAGGTTTGCCAAAAAAGGGAAACCAAAAACTTAACCCCCAAAAACTGAATGCCTTTTTTGTGTGATTTTTTTCTATTCTTTCCAATCCTCTTTGGTAGTTTCGAAGTTCAATTAGAAGTAGATTTTAGCAGTAGAGGCCCATCGAAACTCAATTAAGAAGTTCTTTCCAAGTCCTTACCAGATTAAGGATTAGTCCGAATTAAATGTGTGGCATGCCGAAAGGCCATCTGGGAAATCAGAGCTCGTCTCCTCATATAACAAGAAAAACTGCAAAAGACGTTACACTCATCGCAATGGATGTAATCAGTGGAAAGTAATTGGACATCAGTTTACATCTTTGCAGGATGAATGACACAATACAAGTGTCCATGATTGCTCATGTTAGTACAACTTTCTAGAGAGAGAGAGAGAGAGAGAGAAAGATATTTGAATTAGCAATCAGCACCTACTTAGTTGCACGCTATCAGTAATATGCGAAGTATCCAAAAAGCTGCAATATTAACCGATGCGAATAATAGAAAGCGTCATTGTCTCTCACTTGAAAACAGTAACAGTACAAACAACCACATTCAACCTAGTCAGATTTGGAAACAGATTAAGAGATATAAACCGCATTAGACAGATCTCTCCCTCCTATTTAGGTTAAAATAGTAACAGTTATTACGTATCCAAATTTAGTGTATAATAAACATTAAGCGGCAAAGTTTTTCTCATTTTGTTCGCTTCAAAATCCACCTGGTGGCAACATTTCAGGTTAGTAATTTGGCCCTTATCTGGGTCTTCGTTTTACAGTACCGCAAAGCCAAAGATCAACTTTTAGAAGTAGTTATTTGATCATCGGAGAAATGGTTAGAAAGATCCACTCACGTGCTCACTGAAGCGCATGTGCACACACACACACAACTCGTCTTCTTAAGGAAAAATATTGACTTTGGACTTTGAGAGTATCAAAGACGAACACGCCTCGAAGAGTAGCTGTTAATTCTATTTTGGTCCTGCGCTGCTCTCGTCAATAGCATTTCGAAATTGTTGAATATGCGCAACGGTGCAGAAATCCCGTTGAATATTCTCCCTCTGAAACGACTACCTGACTTTCGATTATTACCTACAGCCCTAAATGACGTAAATCGATCTCGTTCCACGTATACGGAACAGGAATGCTATTACCATCACTGAGGTCAGACATCGAGGTTTAATTGAGATAGTTATGCCATAGTAAGCGATACTGCACGTTGTGTAGGTACAACATAGACGCAGTACAGATACAAAATTGTAAAATATGAAGTACCTCTAGCCGTTCCCTTCTGAGGGAAATTGAAGATGGAGAAGGTCATATTAGAGTCTAATAATCTCATTCGAAACGGTAAGAGATCATAATCGGATTTTGTAATTGCCCAACACCTTCATTCATCATGAATAATGAAGCTTTTTATGTAATATACACTACCATTCCAAAAATATAGATTTTTCTTTACATTTATTCGGTTTGTGGTTTTGTAAACAATATTTATAACTAAAGAGATTGTAAACTCATTGGCCAAATGATTAGAAACCGAAGTCAATCATAACCATATGGTCCTTGGTATCAGATAAATTCTGGGGTGATCTTTCTGATTTTCAGAAAGGCGTTATTGTTGGAGCGCGTTTAGCAAGAGAGAAAACAAGGAAATTTTGAATATAGGTTTCAGAATTTTGGCCAGTGAGTTTATAATACGCAATAGATGGTGTGGACTCTTCTTTATTTATGTACTTAGGATTTAAAGTTTCTTTTAAAATGCTTCTGTACATACATCTATTTTTTATAGATAATAACAATGGAGGAAGAAGAAGAAACTACAGAGACCGAAATGGGATACAGTCACGATTTTAATGGAAGCAAATTTAATGAGAGTCGCCTTTTCCTGAACCAGCCATCATCCACGGAATATATATTCAATCGTCCAGATGTGAGAGTGGCTTTAATTCTGGCGTATACCTTCGTATTCTGCTGCTGCTTCTTTGGTAAGTTCCAGGACTTTCATTAATGAAAAATTGAGGTATGAATTTATTATAAAATAATGAAAGACAGAGAGAGAGAGAGGCATCGATGAATATGAGGATGAAAGAGAATGGATTTATATTCTTCTCCATTAATTATCAGACTGAGAGAAGTCCTCCTCCCTAGAAATTGAATCGAGTTAGCGAAGCCAGTCATTGGGGAATTCTTAATGCTGGAAATGGTTAATAAGATTCCCTAAATTCTTCAGTGACTCAATTTCGAGAATCTTCAATTTGTTCACGTCCATTAATCTGGATGTGATAGAGACACAGTGTGCTGGTTTATTAATGTCTCTTACAGTCATCAATAATCCTTGGCATTTCTCCATGGTTTGCTTCCATCATACGAAGACGCAGAGTTTTCGGATATGAATTTAGAATCCACAGTTATTGTACGATTTGGAGCACTCACTGTTCCAAGATGCCAAAAATAAATCTCCGTTAGGTGGCGTTATGCATCCATTATTTTATGATATTTATAATCTTAAGAATTTTGTTTCTACTTCGAATCTGTTAATTTTCCACGAGATGGCTTGCCATTCTCAACTGACGTCATTACCATACTGATTGGTTCAAAAAAGGTGTGATTGATTGTATGGATGGTAAGAGTATCCGTGAAGTGTCGAATTTAAAACTCACACTCATTAATCTACTTTCAGGCAACTTGCTGGTCATCATGGTCGTGGCTGTTCATCGTAGGATGAGGACGGTCACCAATTTCTTCCTGACCAACCTGGCCTTCGCAGATTTCTGCGTGGGAATGTTCTGCGTCTACCAAAACCTGTCTTTCTATATCGCCACTCACTGGACATTGGGAGATTTTCTGTGTAAGATGTACCACTTCGTCCACAGCCTTAGCTATACTGCCTCGATCACCATCCTGATGGTGATTTGTATCGAAAGATACGTGGCCATAGTCCATCCCATGTGGAGCAAGCAAGTCCTCACTCTCAGAAGGCTGAAGATCGTAATAATTCTCGTGTGGGTGCTCAGTGCAGCGTACTGCAGTCCCAGACTTGTCATGTATGGAACAGTTGAGGTGCCTTCTGCCGATGGGGGTACTGAGCCCATCTGCATCCTCCGTAGATCTCTCTACAACTCCCAGACATACGATTTAGTCAACTTTGTCGTCTGCTTCTCGCTGCCTATGATTATCATCACGGTCCTTTACCTGATCATCGGAGTGCGACTATGGAACAGCGGAGTGCTAATGTCAACCCGGAAAGTCTCCAGCGACCTGGAACTGTGTCGACTACAAACTCCAAACACCAACAGCCGTGCGACCTTATTGTGCTGTGCGGGCAATTCCGACATGCGCAGTGTTGACCAACACAGCAGTCATATTGTCATCATCAAAAGCGATGGAAATATGTTTGTAGAAACCAAGTCTTCGTCTATCGACACCACCAAGATAACGTTCGTCAACAACTCCAAAGCGCCGTACCACACCCACGTGACTGAGGTCAAAAGTCAACACTCGCAGCACCGTCGGGTCAAGTTCAAGAAGACCTCTGCTCTTCGTCCAGTTCAAGAAAATTATCAGAACAGTGCCGCGACGACAATTCTGCACGCTAGACGCAAGGTGATACGCCTCCTGGTGGTGGTGGTGCTAACTTTTGCCCTATGTAACCTTCCCTTTCACGCCAGGAAGTTGTGGCAGTACTGGTCGCCACATTATGACGGCACCAGTACCACCGCATCTCTGTTCACCATCGTAACAACGCTCATTTTATACATGAACTCTGGTATTAACCCCATCCTGTACGCTTTCCTGTCAGACAACTTCAGAAATTCCATGAAAGATGTCCTTATGTGCCGACATCGCCAAAGGATTAAACGTCAGAGTTCCAGTCGATCGACCCTAAGGATCACCCAGACTTCATCATGGCAACCAGATAATGCTCAAATTGGCCGTGATTGAAGTTTCATTCCTTTTTGGTGCTCTTCTGCCCAATGTCTGGTGTTTTATTTTGAATCTTCAGTGGAATATTTATGAAAAAAAAAATAACTCTCTTTGTACGTCTGTGATCATCTAATTCTTAAAATCATTCTTAAAATAACCAAAATTATTTGCTACAAATATATAATGTTGTTAAGTATTTTGTTGTACCAGAAAAAATTCTATATTGTAAATATAACTATTGTTATTGTAAATAAAAATTATATGTTATATGGAAGTTATTAAATATGCTAATACATCCAGAAGTTACGCTCTTTCTTGTTGATGACGTCACTAAACATTCTATACCAACACTAGCGCCATTCTTCCAAAATATTGTTTCTATCGTGATATTAATTAATAATAATTTAGAATGTATTTAATAAATACGTTTTGAAAATACTGTATTATATATATTATAAGAAATAAAATAAGTTTAATGTATTAATAAATTATATTAATTAAAATAAACACTTAATTATTACGTAATTGTTAAAATTTTGGAAGTTATTAAATGTGCTAATGTATCCAGAAGTATTCTATTTCTTGTTCACAAAACATTCCATACCGGACACTAGCGCCACTCTTCTAAAAAATTGTTTGTATCGTGATATTAATTATAATATAGAATGTAATTAATAAATATGTTTTGAAAATACTGTATTATGTATATTATAAGAAATAAAATAAGTTTTATGTATTAAGAAATTATATTAATTAAAATAAACCTGTAAAATGAATCAATTTTTAAATAAACTAATTATTAAAATTATGGAAGTTATTAAATATGTCCAGACGTCATTCTAATTCGTATTGATGACGTCACAAAACATTCCATACATACCACACACTAGCGCCACGCTTCTAAAATATGTTTACATTGTGATATTAATATAATATGGAATATATTTAATAAATGCGTTTTGAAAACACTGTATCATAGTTTAAAAGAAATAAAATAAGTTTAATGTATTAATAAATTATATTAATTAAAATAAACAATTAATTATTAATTATTACATAATTGTTAAAATTTTGGAAGGTATTAAACGTGCTAATATATCCAGAAGTTACGCTATTTCTTGTTGATGACGTCACTAAACATTCCATACCGGACACTAGCGCCACTCTTCTAAAAAATTGTTTGTATGTGATATTAATTATAATATAGAATGTAATTAATAAATATGTTTTGAAAATACTGTATTATGTATATTATAAGAAATAAAATAAGTTTTGTGTATTAAGAAATTATATTAATTAAAATAAACCTGTAAAATGAAAAAAATTTAAATAAATTAATTATTAAAATTATGGAAGTTATTAAATATGTCCAGAGGTCATTCTAATTCGTATTGATGACGTCACAAAACATTCCATACCTCACACTAGCGCAACGCATATTATGTTTATATTGTGATATTAATAAATACGTTCTGAAAATAGAGTATTACGTGTATTATAAGAAATAAAATAATTTTAATATGTTAATAAATTATATTTATTAAAATAAACTTAAAAATGAAATATTTTTTAAATTATATTAATTAATGAATATGTTATTCATAGAAATTTAGGCTTAGCTCTCAGATATCACTTTACATACCCATTTTCTTTTCTGTAGACCCATGACACTTCAGAAATCTTATTGACTTTTATTCATTTTCGCTTCTCTGGGACTGTACTATTCGAAACTGCTTCTTGCTTTTGGATTTCTTTCTTTTTTTTGAAGGAATCAATAAACTTACTTAGTGTAGAAACAAGAGGGTATGTCTTGAGCAGCGTTCCTTGAACGCGATCGATGACTTTAGTGTCCAGATCTGCTCTTTTTAACCATCACATTGTTTTACCCTTGATGTGTCTTCTAGAATCAAGCAGTATTTAGGGTGAAATATAATTCAATTAAGTGGAAGTTCTTAAAGAGAAAAAATAGAATAAATAGGAAACCCAAGTACATTTTCTTCTCCCAGTCATTCGAACGATATGAGCTTGGCTTATGCAGGATAAAAGGTGTCACCGCGAACATTTATAAAGTGATTTTTTGCCATTTAAAAGGTTAAATATTATGCAAAAGTTACACTGTTTGTCCCCATAGACCTGGCACCTGACCTTTGCTGGCTATATATAATTTATAAAATCAGCTCAGAGTTTCAATCGAACCTGATTTCTGAATGCCTTCGTAAATTCCTTAGAGTCATCGCGGAGACGTAAGATGAATATTTTTCTGGTTACGCAATTCAGATGCATTCGTGAAATTTTCTACCTAATTTCATTGAACGCGTCGTCTATTGAGAATTTTTGTTTCGGCAGTTGTTTACTCTCTGTGCATAAAAGGCACCGACTTAACTTAATAACATTTTTCACTGTCAACTAGTTCGAAGGCATTCAAGAATTCTTCAAAAGATTCCAAACGAAAATACATTTTTCCATGGCATCCGTCTTGTTAGGCACTGAGCAAAAGAATCTTAGAGCGAATGTCTTTCCTTGTACATAGATTTCTATTTATACCGAGACCTGATCATTAAATTTGCTTAGATAGTTTGAAGGTCTAGCCTTATACAACTCTTGTGATTAAGAGTCTCCTGAAAAAAGATTTATTCAGAAAGGAGTTAACAGGATTGAAGGGAACCAGAATTATACGCCGTAACATAAATTTAGACATGTAGTTCTCAAGGGTATAATCTCACATATATAATTCTACGTAAAATACAATCTACTTTGAATTTCCAATACTCTGTCCGTCTGTCTGGTCTTTGATCACGCTCTTTATTGTGACTAACATTCACAAACATAGATAAACGAATAAATATTTAGCTTTCAAATTGTCTAGTTTTGATTTCATGAGTTTCATGGTTGGTTTCATTTCAATGTGACACCTGAGGACAACAAGTAGCTTATTTGTTTCTACCCGACTTGGGAGGTGGTGATTATAAGCACTGTGGTAACCGCAAGGTCTATAATATGATTTCAGAGATGCATGTGAATAGAAAAGTTTCAAAATACTAGAAGTGATACTGAACCATACAAGTGCTTTCAGTAAGTTGTTTGTTTGTTTGTTTGTTTGTTTGTTTCGGGATTTATTGGGCGCATCGGCAACTATGGCCATAGTGCGCCAACTTTCAGTAAGAATCCGAGTTATATGGCTACCCTACAATGATCTCACCACTGGTACGATATGACTCATAAGGTCACTATCTCCAAAAAAAGAATCGACACCCTTCATTGAAAACAAGACAGTTCTTTAGTTCAAGTAATCTTTTATCTGCGCGGATTTATCTGCGCAATGGGCGTTGAGAATAAAACCGATTTCTCCTTCGTTTTCTAAAAGTGCTCCATGAAATAGGCCATATCA